>NC_030416.2:1725259-1727759 GCF_001660625.3 Ictalurus punctatus
GATTTTCAGCACATAAAAATACCGTAATGGCTTTTTTTTTGTTTATTTATTTTTTTTTTTAATCTCACGGTTATTTCAGTAATCTTATAATAAAGCCACACTTTACTGAGAGGAAGCTGGGTAACAAAAGGGGAAAAGGGAGGAAAAAAGGGGGGCGGGGCTTGTGTATCTTCTCTCCATGGTTGATGTAAGGTTATAGCGAATATCATAATCCCTCCTCAGAGAAGCCTTTTCTCACACAAGATGATGACTAAATTTCTAGTGTCTTATCAGACACTACCAGACTGGAGCTGGTACAAGAGGATTGTGGGAAAAGAGAAGGAGGGAGGAAGTTGGGGTGGGGAGGGGGAGGGGGAGGAGGGGTGGTTTGGTGTTTGAGACTCGGCATGAAAGGTGAGATGATCAGATTAGGCAGCTATTGGATTCTGGCGGCAGCCGCAGCGGAGCAGGAGGCAGGAGGCGACGCTTTAAGAAAGCCTTTGCGGATTTCTTTCACTCGTTTTTTTTTTTCCTTTCTTTCTTTTTCTTCTTCTCTCCTTTTGCTCTTCTTCTGAAGCGATGGAGCTCCTAAAGCGGCGGAGATTGAAGAGGCGAGACGAGGAACGAAGCAAATTTAGCGCTCGAGTGAGCAATCCGAGTGCTGCCTCGAGCTCGGAGCGGGGACGAGGGAGGGAGGGAGGGAGGGAGGGTTGGAGAGGGGAGGGGTGGGTGTGTCCCGATTTGTGCCAACGAGGAGGCGGAGCTTAAGTTCAATTTGATCAGCCGATGACGTGACGATGCCCGGCACTGAAATCTAGCTTACGCAGCATGCAGATATTTCCCTTAAAAAATAAAAAAAAAAGATATTTACGTATATTTTCGTAACTTTTTGCGTTAATATTCCCGTCGTTCGTGAACGTCCGTTACGAAAAATATAACTAGAGGAGCGCTATTTCTACCGTGAATGTAAGCAAACTCAGGAGGGAGCATGCGATGTGAACGTTCCCATCCCCCCTTCCGCCGACTAACGGGATCTTCGAATAAATTCGTTTCGACAAGCGAAGCTAGAGAACTAGCCAAGCCTTGCTACACTGCCTGTAATTAAAACGACAGTACGTAAACCTTATAGCTAACATTCACTAGCCTATTTTTCGCTAGGTGTTTTAATCGGGCACTGAAATAGTTTCGCTAGCTAGCTAGCTTACTTAATTAAATGTTAACAAATTAATAAAATTGTAAAATATGGTAAAATAATATGACGCGAATGCTGCTTTTTTGTCTTAATTATTTGGTCTGACAAAGTGATTAGCATAAAAAAGTGGTTCTATTTACACAATATATTAGGGTTAGCATAAACAACAATAGTAGCTAGCTAATCATAACGAATATTCGGTCACGTGTTCTCGCTAGCAAGCTGACTGACATTACGTAAACGTTTTCAAATAATGATTTCATTATTAGCAAGCTCGCTAATGCTAGCTCGGGTAAAGAAAAGTTCAAACGGACGTCTGTGTGAAACGTGGCGCGTCAGCGAGAGGTAGCATCGACTAGCCGTGTGTTTTTCATCCTTCTGGGGGATTCGCACATAGATTTCCTTTTGCTACACAGTGAGTTGTAGATAAGCTAATGTACCGCTCGGGTGCTGATGAATACCCCGTGTGTGTGTGTGTGTGTGTGTGTGTGTGTGCGCGCGCACCTATCGATGATCCTTCTCGGAAAGTCCGATTGATTTCGGTTACACGGAATGGTGTGAAAATCATTCGGTTTGTAGTTCACACTACCGCGTCCGATAATAACCATCGAGCGCTGAGGGTTAAGCGCATCGTCAAAATGTCCGACTTCTTTTACTGTTCGCTTGTAATTTGTACGTTTCCTGATCAGTCAGTTCGCATCTTAGACACGCAACTCCGGTAAACAGGCCTACACGTGAGCTAGAACGATATAGCAAACATGCTAATCCGTACACGGGGGGAATTAAAAACCTGGCGTAAAACACGCCAGCACGTACAGTATGCTAACGTCATAGTACACGTTTTCACATTAGGAATGAAGACTAACACAACATGCTAACGTACAAATGAGGAGGAGAGTAAACAAGCTAACACGTGTGGCATTAACGTAAACGGGCTAAGAATATAGCAGGTTATATACAGGAACTAGCATGATCGTACACAGACTCTAATAGTAAATAAAATGATCAGACGAACTGGTGTTCTAGAAAATGAGCACATTAGCGTATACCGGATAAATATGAACATGCTAACCAACAAGCTAGCATATATATAGGTATAGGCTGAACTATAGGTATTATAACAGGCTAGTCATATATACACAGAGAGAGCATGCCAATATGAAGGTAAGCTAGACAGCGTACAAAAGATACACACACACACACACACACACACAACGGGAGACATGCTAACTCGGCCAACGGTTAGCGCTGTACAATTTTTAATCGCCTGAGTGAGATGGATTAGAGTTTAATAGATCATTTCTCGGCCGTGAATTCGTAGTTGTTTGT
>NC_030416.2:1737759-1805259 GCF_001660625.3 Ictalurus punctatus
GCTCAATATATATAGTACAGTAGTAAATACACTCTTCTCTGCGTAAAGGCTTCCAAGGAGAGCAACTTACAGGTAGGTTAGAAGTGTCAGTTATCGAACAGACCCATGAAGAACCCTTAAAGAACGCTTTTGTGTATTAAACTGTGGTACAAACTCCAAACTACTGCACTCTGTCAGAATCTCAGTCGTTTACCATTTATCTCCTTTTTACCTGGTGCGCTTTCGGGTTTTTTGGGTTCTTCGGAAAATCGAGGGTTCCGTCAGAGTGCCATTTTTATCTGAATGAAACGAACCGTTTTTTTTTTTGCCAAGACCCCAGGAGGACCTCGAGGCATAGCAGCTCGACGCCACACAACTTAACAATCCAAAGAACTCTTGAAGGAAAACAGTGGGAGGAAATGGTTCTTCAACGGTTCCTTGGAGAATGTGGTGACTCTTAGCCTCGAGCTCATTAACATATCACGTGGAGTGGAGAGGAGAGGAGAGGAGAGGAGAGGAGAGGAGAGGAGTCGAGACCCTGAGAGGAACGTGATTCATTGCAGCTTTACGCAACTTGATTATTCAAAGAACTCTTAAAAGAACCCTTGAGGAGCATCGACATTCTTGGAGAAAAAGGCTTCTTTCTGTAAGGGTTTACTGGATGAGGACGGGTCAAAATCAAAAAGGTCCTCAGATTCTACTCGTTTATACTTTATACATGATTTACTTTCACCTTCTTGCTCTTTTATTCAAATTTGTTGCTTTTCTTTGATCTTTAAAAAAAAAAAAAAAAAAAAAAAGTACGCTTTTCGGTCGACTTTTCTCCGTATGCGAGCTACCCTCCTCTCTTTAACATTTAAAATGATCTAATGAATGACTTTTATAGTCTGTCTCACACAATCTCAGTGTGTGTGTGTGTGTGTGTGTGTGTGTGTGTGTTATGAATACCTCATTAGTCCGAGTCTGTTTCAGATCAATATTACAGTTAACTGCGTTTCATGTCACGCTAAAACTCAATTTTCTACTATATTTGATTTACAGCTTATTACTTCCTGCCTCGGCTATTAGCATTTCCATCACACACACACACACACACACTTACACGGCTATCGTGTTATAATAATTGACAGCGTCACATTTAAACAAATCACCGCTACGAACGTTCAGGGTTTAATAATAAACTCGATCCATCTCGCGGGTTATGCAGATGTTCCTCAAACCGCCGATTTAAATCTAAAATCCGATTTGCTCGTTATGGAACACGTGTACGGAGGAAGTGTGTGTGTGCGTGTGTGTAATTTGCGTAAAACTCCATGAAAAATGTTACTAAAATAGTAAAGGAACTCTCCACGTCATGATGTTGAAGGAAAATAATCGGTCGAGTTGGAGCTACGAGGCTACTCGTTAGCGTTGTCTGTAAAAGAAAAGGCCAGCATTCAAAAAAATATACAACTCCGCCTCTAGAATTGAGGCCACGCATCCTACCTGAGCGCGATGCAGGTGTGGAGTGACGCCCGATGACGTCCTGTGCCGCCGTCTAGACCCGCACGCGTCTGCCATCGGGAGTCCGCGGCGGGAATTCGTTGCTTCGGTTCCATCGGGATTGTTTACACGTCATCACTGGGAGAAAAACAAACAAAGTTCAAAATAGATATCGCAGCTACAACGATACACTCGCAACTCTCATAATGGATATACAGTAAAACTAGTAAATAAATTGTTTGTTTGTTTGTTTGACTGAGCTGCCTGATTTCCTCCCGTTATAATTCAAAAGCAGGAAGCGTACGCGTGATTGAAGTCCGTTTAAAATCATTCGTCCTGTAGTATTAAAAAGGTCCTATTAACGAGCGTAAAGTCCATTTCAGGGAAAATTTTCTATAAAAACTGAAACGAAATCAATAAAGAATTCTTTTTTTCTTTCAATTGTTGTAAAGTTCAGAGGAAATATTAACAATGTTATATTTTTTTTTAAAAAAATGTATATATTTATAGAAAAAATAATCTATAGAATTATTTATAGAAAAACTAATTGTCCTTTCTCTCTGTTATTTATTCTTTCTTTTTTTTTTTAATCCTTAAAATCCCTTTTTTTTTTCTTAATATTAAAACTATCATTTATATAGTACTTTTTTTTTTTTTTTTTTTTTAAATCGGGGGGTTTTTTCAAAGTCGATTAAAAAATTAAATACGGTGGTAACGGAATACATTTTTTTTTACGTTAAACATGTTTCGTTTTTGTTTAAAAATAACGAAATCCTCTTTTTTTAAAAAATTAAATAAAATAAATAACTGACAGTAATCACTTTAAGAAAAAAAAAAAAAAAAAAAAAAAAAAAAAAGCAAACGTCTCATCGAGAGACATCACACAAAACTGCTGTATTTTTTTTTTTTATAAGAGAGGTTTTTTTTAAAAAAAATAAAAAATATAATAATTAGGTTGATTTTTTTTGTTTGTTTTAAATAATAAAAAAAAAAAATCGCAGATAAAGTTAAAAAAAAAAAAAAAAAAATCAGTTAAACCACAGTCTGATTTGTTTTCCCTCCGTAAAAGCTGGTGGAAAAGAAACTGCCTTTTTTTTTTTTTTTTTTTTTAAGTCAATTTTTGGAAAAGTGAGAAGAAATCCATTCTTGTATTTATTTGGAAATACTTCAATATTTTTCATTTTTTTGTTTCAATGAACAACCTTAATGACACGTTTTCTCCTTCTTTCCCGTTCGTATTTCTTCCTCATTTATTCTTTTTCCTTTAATTCACTCTTTACATTGAAATGTATTGTTTAGATCTCTTAGGGCTCGGGCGCGTCGATGTCGCCGAGCAAAACTGGTGTCGTTATAAAGAGAGCGAGAAAGAAAGGAGAGGAGAAGACAGGGGTAGAGGACTGACCCCTCCTTCCCTCTGTCCTGCAGGAAACGAGGGCGCGTGATGGAGTGTCTTTAGCTCTGTTGCGTTACTGTTTCATCATCATCTTCCTCGAGGCCTGCTGCAGAATAAGCACATCAGTTGTCATTATGACAGGGTAAAAATGGCGCCGTCATATTTCAGCATCTCACACACACACACACACACTCTCTCTCTCTCTCACACACACATACACATCTCTTTTCTTCCCTGAAATGATCGATTACACGCCCTCTCTTTCATTCACACAACGGCTCTGTAATTAAACCCGTTTCACCCCTCGTGCTGCGTTCACTAATCAACAATCAGCAAAAGCGTAACATCGGCGTTTAAAAGAATCCCGAATCAATCTCCTCTTCGTCTCAGTGTGAACACGAAAGTCACAAAATGCGTGTGTGTGTGTGAACAGGTGGAGGGGAAATAAAAGACGGAGGAAAGAGGAAAACGGAGCAGGCGCTGACGTTCAGATTCGTGAAGACGGTTTGACAGCTGGCCGGCGCGGCTCGTTAGCGCTCGTTAACGTCAATTAGCTCGATTATTCTAATGAGATGGATGGATCAGTGTCAGGTGGTCAAGTGTGTGTGTTGGTGTGATGGATATCTTGCAACAAGATGACGGCTGAAAATCACAAAAACTCTTCCTGTGATTTTTGGAATTCTAGTGGTGGTGGGGGGGGGACAAAATGGCCGCCGGAAAATGACAACAAAATGGCCGCCGGAAAAATCTGTTCAAGATGTTGTGTTAATTTCCAATCATGTCGAATAAAAAATAATCAAGACGTCAAAATCTGGAAGGAAAGGTTCATTTGTCGGGGGATAAGCGGCAAAAACATTACGTATATATACCCACCGTCCACTTTAATAGGAACACGTACATTCCTAGAGTCATCGAAATCAGCCAATCATGTGGCAGCAGGACAAAGCAACAAGTCGTGCAAGATGGAGGTCGAGAGCTTCGGTTAACGTTCACGTCACGCATCAGAATGAAGACGGAGCGTGATCTCGGTCGCTTTAACCGAGAAGAAAAGCGCCAGATCTCAGCAAGCGCAAAACATCGAACCTCGAGGTGGATCAGGTACAACGGCAGAAGACCACGTCGGGTTCCGCTCCGGTCAGCCAAGAACTGGAATCTGATGGCCACGGACTCGCCCAAAACAGAATGTTTTACCGCTGATGATCTCATTAGCGAGCCACCTAGCGTGAGTCATGCAAACCTCCAGAGGCTTTCAGTCAGGCAAAACAGCGTAACACTAATGCTAATTTATTTATTTATTTATTTTACCTCGATGGAACACGGCAGCTTTTTGGTCATCTGACTCGCCTCGTCGCCGATAACGCTAACCATCGGCGGCGCTAATTGATGGCGCAGCTTAACCTCGGGCTTAAATTGATTCGCGCGGTCATTACGGCCTGCGGATTCGATAAACGCTTGAAATTAATAACGATCTCAGGCGGGAAGGTGCCGCTGATGAACGCGCGGCTAAGCCGGATCGCCTCGGAGTTCATTCAGCTTCCTGACGCTGAGCGCTGTGGACACCATGGAGATTTCCAGTCCTAATTCAGCACGAATGTTAAACGTGTAGTCGTTTACGCCGATCCTCGAATCACGCGGACGTGAAATACACTTAATACCCACTCTAAGTGTCCTGAAAGCATTTCATGCTAACCGTTAATGATTTGATTCTATAGAACATATCCGTAAAAGTTTAGCATTGCCGCATCGCTTCTCTCAGGCAGAACTTGTCGCTGGCGCAAATCTCACACGCTAGCCGCTAATCTTTGACGCTAACTGGCGATATAATAATGTATTTCTGTTTTGTTTCTGTCCTCAGCGTCGTCTCCTGAAGCCACCCAGGAGCGCAGAGTGTTTCTGCTGTCACTCAGCACTCGGTGAGGAATTTAAGTATGGAACGTTGGCGTGTGTGAACAGTGTCTGTCCTCCACAGGATCCCAACATACACACACACACTCACACACACATCAATCCGTCAGCTCGTCCTCCCGCCTGCAGATAAGAGACAAATTCCAGCGCTGTGATAAGCAACGCTGTTGAACGCCTTAATGCAGAGGAAGAGCTTTTCACCACATTCTCTTTCTCTCTCTCACGCACACACACACACACACACACACACCAAAACAAGAGATAAAACACACAAAAAAAACTCTGATTCCTGATTTAGTTTTAATTCCTTAATTTATACTTTATTATTTTTTTTTATTATCTTATTGTCCTATTTATTTCCTTCTTTTATCCCTCGTTTTTATTTCTATATATTTAAAAAAAATAATAATCATAATAATTCTATGATCCGTTACAGCTATCATTTCTGGCCAATAATTAAAGTTAATTCTTTTTTATTATTATTTTTAAAAAAAAAAAAAAAAACATATCAGATATCAAACGTATCAAATTAATTTTGTTTACTTTTTTTTTTTTTTTTTTTTACATTTATAGTAATATATTAATATTGAGAATAAAAATAAAACATTTAAAGCTTTATTTATTATTTATTTAATTAAACATTTTAGATTTATTCATCAATGACTGTACACCCCCGTTTTATTTATTTATTTATTTATTTATTTATTTATTTATTTATTTATATTAGTTGCCTCTATTTTTCATCTTCTAAATTGATAAAGAAAACCGCGCTCTGTTACGCGACTCGTCTTTCGGAAGCTGCCTCTTATTATTTATTATAATTCTTAGAGATATTTAGATGTTATTTCATTTTTTTTTTCCCGTCAGTATTTGTTTCTTTTTTTCCATTTATTACTTTATTTGAAAACTAAGATTTTTATGAGTGATTTTAGAGAACTTTCCTTAAAGTGTTTTAATTATCCTTCTGTTCATACAATTTTCAGTTGTTTGTTTTTCATATTTTGGCCCATTAAAAAAATCACATGAAAAATCTGACATTAAAATCTTAAATATCAGAAAATGTCACGTTTATGTAGAAATATCGTGTAATGTGTTTATTTTATTAATTTTATAAATTTTTTTTTTACTTAATGTGACTATGGTTTTTATGCAATTTTTTTTGCATAAGATTGTAATAAAATAAAAAAACATATATATATATATATAAGTTTTTTTTTTGTTTTTTTTTTACAGAAGCGCGCGTGTGTGTGTGTGTGTGTGTGTTAGACTGCCGAAGAGTGGAAATGTTTCCTCGTAAGATGAAACACAATCCGATAAGGATCTTTTTGAACTCACTTCCTGTTTTCTACTGGATTATAATCCATAATGTGAAACAGGAACGTACAGCGCTGATGTTTTAGACCGACTCTGCTCCAACACCCAGTATGGCCGACAGATGTTTCAGCCTCTTCACTCGGGCAGATGTTCAGGCTGTAAGAAGAAGATTCTGGTAGGAGACTTTCTTTTATTTTTTTTGCTTAGCGGCCAGTTTTGCCCCGTGCTTTCCCCTGTTTAAGCTTTAAACACGCATTAAATTGAAATCAGAAGGACTGAACTGGATCGTGACCAGCGGCTAATCGCTAGCAAATCTTCTCCTTCTCTCTCACTCCCTTAAGGGCAGAACGTATGCAACCAATTTTCTGCAGCGCTAACCGGTTTCCCGACCAGACTCCTTCTCCTTCTCAACACCAGTGTGGCTGGATTTTCATGTCCTCCATCTTTAATCATCACTTCCTCGTCAGCACTACCACCAATATCACCACTACAGACTGCACCACCATCAATATCACCACTACAGACTGCACCACCATCAATATCACCACTACAGACTGCACCACCATCACCACCAGCACTACCATCAGCACCACCATCAATATCACCACTACAGACTGCACCACCATCAATATCACCACATAGTCTGCACCACATCACCACTACAGACTGCACCACCATCACCACCAGCACTACCATCAGCACCACCATCACCACCAGCACTACCATCAGCACCACCATCAATATCACCACTACAGACTGCACCACCATCAATATCACCACTACAGACTGCACCACCATCAATATCACCACTACCATCAGCAGCACCATCAATATCACCACTACAGACTGCACCACCATCAATATCACCACTACCATCAGCAGCACCATCAATATCACCACTACAGACTGCACCACCATCACCACCAGCACTATCATCTGCACCACCAATACTATCACCACTCCCATCACCGCTACCATCAGCACCACCATCACCACCAGCACTACCATCAGCACCACCATCAATATCACCACTACAGACTGCACCACCATCAATATCACCACTACAGACTGCACCACCATCACCACCAGCACTACCATCTGCACCACCATCAATATCACCACCACCATCAGCAGCACCATCAATATCACCACCACCACTATCATCTGCACCACCAATACTATCACCACTACCATCACCGCTACCATCAGCACCACCATCACCACCACCACTACTATCACCACCACCATCAATATCAGCACTACCATCACCATCTTTATGATTTAGACATTAAACAAACAAACTGATCTTTAAAAAAAACATTTTCTACATAACAGTAATGTACCCCAAATATTTTTTGGATTTTTATTACTGATTTTTTGGAGTGTTGTTGGAACGCGTACTAATGATTCCACGATCATTCAACATTCACGGTAACATTCACACAAAGGTTAGTTAGCAAAGCGAACAAAAAAATGTTCCTCTGTGTGTAGAAAAGAAACTACCTGAGAAGCTTTCACAGCACTCTGTCGGTGTATTCCGGAAATAAGCGCTAGTGTCATCACATTCGCATTTCCTCCCTCAATGCAGAGCGAGTGATGATGCCATTTTAGCCGACATGGCTCGAATAATCACGCTCGGTCCTCCGACGCCCGGCGTTGTCACGCAGAATGCTAGTTTCAGCTCATCTTTTGTAGACCTGACTCAGGCTGAAGAAGTGCTAGCGCTGCTGTTTGTACAGGAGATGAGCAGATCGATAGCACATGCTATGTTTAGGGAGCAATCCTCAGCCTTCGAGGCTATCGCTGGAGCATGTGGTATCCGTGTTCTCTTTTTTAATGGGTAAAAATGGTTCAGACAGAAAAATCAAAGCATGTCGCTAAAAACATCTACTTATAAGTCGATGCACAACCTTAAACTACCATCATTTGTGTTTTGGGGTCATTTGAAATTCGGCTTAAAACAGAATCGCCTCTCGCAGCTGGATATCATAGCTAGCAAGGTCCTTTTGGTTACGTGCCGTACTTCTTAACCATCTATATTTACTTATAATGTTGTGAAACTGGTCAGTTGCTGTTCCTGAAACAGTCGTTCCCTCAGCAGCAGCAAAAAAAAAAACTGCAGCTTGTTGTCCTTCGTTACCGAGAAACCGCAAAAACATCTACGTCCCGAAGATGTCGGAAAACATAAGGTTACAGTTTTACAAAGCGCTAACACCGGAGACTCCTTCCATGATTGTTACATACAACACAAAACGTCACCATATTAACACGTGTCGTCAGGTCATAAATACATTTTTAAAAATGTAATAATGAAAATGTGGGGGAAAAAAAAACGAGATGAAAGAATATAATAAAATATGAGGAATGAACTTTAACCTCGCAAGACTCCGGTTAGATAAGCTAGGCTTTTTGATATTGTTAGCGTTCGTAGTGTGCACTGACTGAAAGTTTGCTAACTGGCTGACCAAGTAACGAAGCGATGCTAGCTAGCAAGTTAAGTACATACGTGTACAGTTGCGATCAAATTATTCAACCCCCTTTGCGAATGGGGGTTGAATAATTATAATGACATTATAGGGACTTCTCCTGTCTCTAAATTATTCACCCCCTTCATGGCGAGCATCTCTAGTATTTAGTAGAGCTCCTCTTGCTGTTATGACCTGCTGTAGACGAGATGCAGAGCTTCTGCAGCGTTCCTGAGGAATCTTCTCCCGTTCCTCATGAGCAACGTCCTCCAGGTCAGTAATGTTCTTGGGTTTCGTGCTGCGACCGCCTTCTTCAAATCCCACCGGAGATTTTCTATGGGGTTCAAGTCAGGTGACCGTGATGGCCCTGTAGAATCTTCCAGGACTTCTGTAACCCAGCCTTGGTGGAATTTAAGGTATGTTTGGGATCACTGTCCTGTTTGAAGGTCCAGTGACTCCCAAGCTTCAGCTTCCTCACAGACGGCGTGATGTTTTCTCCTAGGATTTCCTGATGCTTCACTGACTCCATCTCGCCTTCCACACGCTGCAGGTCTCCAGCGCCAGAGGATGTAAAGCAGCCGCAGAGCATCACCGAGCCTCCACCATGCTCGACTGTGGACAGAGTGTTCTTTCTTCATTCTTCTTCCTCCAGACGTACCGCTGATCCATCGTGCTGCAACGTTCCAGTTTAGTCTCATCGCTCCACAGAACACAATCCCAAACCTCTGTGGATTATTTATATGATTCTGAGTGACGTTTCTTGTGCTTTTGGGTCAGTAGTGGTGAACGTCTTGGAGTTCTGGCATGGAGACCTTCTGCGTTTAGTACACGCCTTACTGTTCTCACTGCAACCTCAGTGCTGTTACACCGAGTCTCGCTGCAGGTCTTTTACAGTCACTCGAGGGTTTTTCACAACCTGCCTTCTTGCAGCCGTTGATAGCGTCCTCTTTCTGCCCCGTCCGGGTATTTCATACATTTCTGCCCCTAGACAGTTCCGGTATTTCATGTGTTCCAGCTCAAGCACACCTGCTGCAACTAATAAAGCTCTTGATTAGTTTATATCAGGTGTGCTTGAGTCAACACCCGTATTGTATATTTGTTCTGTTGTGAGGGATCCTATTCAGGGGGTGAATAACTTTGAGACCGGAGACGTCATTATAAGTTGCATTCTCAGTTGAATTTGGACTCTTTCAGCCTGGGTTTGATTTGTTCATCGCAAGCAGCCGAAATTCTGTAAATTCTGACAGTGAAAAAAGTGGCGTATTAGTGTTCGATTAAGCTAGATAGCTCATACTTTCGACGCTAACTAGCAGCTAGTGTACCCGTGGATTGTTTATAGGGGTGGGACACCTGCGTTATCGAGAGCATCTGATTGGACACGAATTAGATTAGACGAATACAGGACGAGTCCAAAAAAGTTCATGCTTAGATGGGAGTTTCGGTGATAAAATATCTACAAATTAAAAGGTCATTAAAAAAATATATATATACACACGAGCTAAAATACGGTAAACGTGAGGTCTGTGCATCCTCTCCTCACTTATCACTCGATCTTTTCTCTTTTAGCATTCCCGCAGCCCAGACGTCGACAGTTTATTAGACGGACGCGGGCACACAATAGCCGCCCTTTAAATTAGCGCTTTCTAGGGGACAATAAATTTTCATTGGAGGTCAAGCCTGCTGGAGTATTCGCTAATAAATTTTATTATCTCCTCAGCCATGCTGAAAAACAGCTGTTTCGGTGCTGTAGCCGATAATTCAGCGAGAGGAGGTTTTTGTCCGTCTGGGCCACAATGGAGCCTGATCGATCGGAGGAGCTGGACAGCGGCGAGCGCTTGTCAGACGAATAAAAAGCCCATTATTTCGGCGAGAATTAGCGCCGCCACTTCCTGTCCTCCTTCTCCTTCCCCCGCACACACACACACACACACACACACACACACACACTCGTCTCTTTCTCTCTCACAATCTATCGGCATCTCTTTCTGAAAAAAAAAAAAACAAAACAATGGCCCCAGCTCGAAAATAATAGCCGGCGAGGTGTCAGTTGATGAGAAAGGAAGAAAAGAGGAAGAGGCCGGCACTACAAAAGCGGACGGTGAAAGGTCAAAGGTCAGCGCTGTGATCTTATTGTTGTCTCCTCGAGGAAAAAAAAAACAAAAAAAAAACACAAAGCCTCAACGTTTCATTCGGAATTCCTTCCGTTGTAACTCGGGGAAATAATCGATGGCGCGAGACGATATAATTGGGCAGCAGTGAATTATGGGATTGCGAGAAATAGAAAAAAAAATGCTTCGTTTCTTCTCCGTCTCTAACCTTTAGATTTTCGGTTGTTTGGAGGTGGGGTTTTTTTTTTTTTTTTTTTATTCTGTCCCATCCTGTGACGCGAGTGAACTTTTTCCCGCTTCGCCGCAAGTTTCCCTCGTAAATTACGCTCAAATTACCGTATCGAAACGGCGAGCCGCGCTCCGTATAGACCCCATCCATTCTCCAATTTGAGCGCTCGCGCCGCCACGAGTGATTAATACGCCCCGATTTTCTGAGAGATAGTTTTCTTCTATCGCGCGGATCCGTTTTCACATCGACGCGAGATCGAAAGTTAGCGCCCGCCGGCATAATTGATGACCTCCCCAGTCGAGCACGCTCATATTTATCACCGCGTGACCTTTTTGTCCGCTCTCATCAATCATAAATTAGGGGAGTGCGGCCCGATTCGCCCTTTGTCCTCTCTCGGTTTGGGTTTTGGCCACTAACAGGGAGGAAATCTGCAGTTCAGCACCTCTGCTGTTCGGGGCAGATGGTCATCGGGCTCCGGGCATCTGTCAAACTCGCTATTAGCGTGCTACATCTACTGTAGGGTCCAAAAAGTCCGAGCGCACTACGGAGGAACGGTAGAGCGTGCTCCAGCCAGTCCATATCACGTACTAATCCTGAACAGATGACGATAATTAATGTCTGATTTAATCATCCGGGGTGCCAATATTTACGCTGAGCCTTTTCTGTCGCTAATACCAGGTACAAGAGCGCTCAGAGAGAGATGCGGGAGCGCCCGTGTTCATTAACGCCGTCGTGTCGTGTTACGTCGGCTAGCTAAAACGTAGGCTAACGTCAAGCAGACCTGCGCTAGCCTTGCGCTAACTCGAGCGTGAAATCCATGCTAATTTGAAGCTTTTCCTCCGTTAAGCAGACTAAAAGAGCAATCGGACGGGAGGGGAGAAGAAAGCTGACAAACTTCGTCCTGAAGAAGAATCCATTTCCTGAAGAGAAGAGAGAAGCCATGTGTTTCTCGTGTCTGCTCGTCAGCTAGAGAGAGCGAGATAAACAAGCTAGCATACCCCATCATCAACGCCGTGTGATCTAGCCAAGTGATCGCTAAATGATCAAATCTGGACTGGATGGAATTGTGATTTGCGTGGCGCTGCCTTCAAGGCTCGAAAAAAAAAAACCCAACTATGCAGGTAGTGATGAAAATGTTGCGTTTTTCTTCCTAGCGTAACGTTGGAAAGTTAAATATGCAGCAGAAGTGAATCGTGTTCGTTAGCGCTAACACCTTTAGCACTCAGGTGCTCAAGCGGGAAATCTACATTTAACTGTTTAATACAGTGCAGGAAGCGTCAGACGAGCGGACGTCTTTCTTTTCCATGCACGCTCTCTCTCGCTCTCTCTCTCTCTCTGTCTGTCTCTCTCTCTCTCTCTGTCTGTCTCTCTCTCTCTCTCTGTCTGTCTCTCTCTCTCGCTCTCTCTCTCTGTCTTTTTCTCCCCTTCACTCTCTCTTTCTCTCTCTCTCTCTGACTATCTTTCTCTCTCTCTCACTCTCTCTGTCTGTCTCACTCTCTGGGTCTGTCTGTCTCTCGCTCTCTCTGTCTGTCTCTCTCTCTGAATGTCTCTCTCTCCCCCTCACAATCTCTTTCTGTCTCTCTCTCTCTCTCCCTCACTCTCTGGGTCTGTCTCTCTCTCGCTCTCTCTGTCTCTCTCTCTCTCTCTCTCTCTCTCTCCCTCACACTCTTTTTGTCACTCTCTCTCTCCCTCACTCTCTCTGTCTGTCTCTCTCTCTCTGACTGTCTCTCACTCTCTCTCTCTCTTTCTCCCCTTCACTCTCTCTTTCTCTCTCTCTCTGACTATCTTTCTCTCTCTCTCTCTCACTCTCTCTGTCTGTCTCACTCTCTGGGTCTGTCTGTCTCTCGCTCTCTCTGTCTGTCTCTCTCTCTGAATGTCTCTCTCTCCCCCTCACAATCTCTTTCTGTCTCTCTCTCTCTCTCCCTCACTCTCTGGGTCTGTCTCTCTCTCGCTCTCTCTGTCTCTCTCTCTCTCTCTCTCTCCCTCACACTCTTTTTGTCACTCTCTCTCTCCCTCACTCTCTCTGTCTGTCTCTCTCTCTCTTTCTGTCTCTCTCTCTCTCCCTCACTCATTCTCTCTGTCTGTCTCACTCTCTGGGTCTGTCTCTCTATCTCTCATGCTCTCACTCTCTTGCTGTCTGTCTCTCTTGCTCTCTCCCTCAGTCTCTTGCTCTCTCCCTCTCTCTCTGTCCGTCTCTCCCTTGCGCTCTCTCTCTCCCTCTCTCTCTCTGTCTCTCCCTTGCTCTCTCTCTCTCCTGCTCTCTCCCTCTCTCTCTCTCTCCCTCTCCCTCTCTCTCCTGCTCTCTCCCCCTCTCTCTCTGTCTCTCTCCCTTGCTCTCTCTCTCTCCCTCTCTCCTGCTCTCTCCCTCTGTCTCCCTCTCTCTCTCTCTCTCTCTCTCCCTCTCCCTCTCTCCTGCTCTCTCCCTCTGTCTCTCTCAGTCTCTCTCCCTTGCTCTCTCTCTCTCCATCTCCCTCCCTTGCGCTCTCTCTCGGATATTAATATTAATGAGAACTGTAGCATTAATGTTGAAACTGCGCTTTCGGGGGGTTTTAGCCCCGTGACTCTCCTTTAACGGCGATTAAACCGGAGTAAAAGGAATAATTCATCATCCTCACGCCGGTTTCTGTCCCCGATGAGGCGAGGTCGCTAATTACAGAGCGATATCGCGCCCAATTACAGGATTTAAAGCAGCCAGTTAGTCTGTGAGGAAAATCGGCGCGCGTCTGAAACACGCTGTCGGCTTTTTTATCGGATCATTACTCGCTGCACGGCTTTATGAACGTATCGATCCCCCCGTTTTGAACCTCTTGGCGTAACAGATACAGATGCATCTGATTACACTCCAACTAATCAAAATAAAGATCTCAAGCTAACGGAGCTAACTTTAGCTTACGTCCGAATTCGAAACTCCTTTTAAGCTAACGAAGCTAACGTCGTCGTTTTCTTCTCTTCAGATTTTAAACTAATTACAAGTGAACTTCTCGGATTTTTTTTTTTTAGGGCTAAGCGACGCTAACGTCGTGGCTCGTTTCCTCCTGTTCAAATGTTTCATCAAATACTTCAGATTTTAAAATAGCTAAGCTACTTCTAGGCTCGTTTTTAAACCTGACTTCTCGGCCGTTTTCTTCGGATCGAGTCTTCAAAAATGTTTGCTAACCGCTAAAATGGGAAGCTAACTAAGCTCATCTGTGCGCCGTTTTCTTCGGTGTAATCTTTTAAGCTAGCTGTAAGCTGGCGTGTCAGATTTTAAAATAACTCAACTAAATTCTAGACTGTTTCTTTTTAAACTCAGATTTTATGCTTTTTTATAGGGGCAGAGGTCATGTGAGGTCATGTGAGGTCATGTGAGGTCATGTGAGAGGTCATGTGAGGTGATGGCTTTAAGCAGAACATCTCTTTAACCTTTCAGTGTGTGTGTGTGTGTGTGTGTGTGTGTGTGTGTGTGTGTGTGTGTGTGTGTGTGTGTGAGTGTGTTAGCTCAGAGAGAGAGTGTGTGTGTGTTAGCTCAGAGTGCGTGTGTGTGTGTGTTAGTTCAGTGTGTTAGCTCAGAGTGTGTGTGTGTGAGCTCAGTGTGTGTGTGTGTGTGTGTTAGCTCAGAGTGTATGTGTGTGTGTGTGTGTGTGTTCAGTGTGTGTTAGCTCAGAGTGTGTGTGTGTGTGTGTGTGAGAGCTCAGAGTGTGTGTGTGTTAGATCAGTGTGTGTGTGTGTGTTAGCCCTGTGTGTGTGAGTGTGTTAGCTCAGAGAGAGAGTGTGTGTGTGTTAGCTCAGAGTGTGTTTGTGTGTGTTAGTTCAGTGTGTGTTAGCTCAGAGTGTGTTTGTGTGTATTTCAGTGTGTGTGTGTGTGTGTGTGTGTGTGTGTGTGTGTGTGTGAGAGAGAGAAAGTAAGACGAATGGGGCACCATGATTGACTATTTCCTCACAACACTGAATCAATGGAGTCATTATCAGCACAATTACACTGCTAACACACACACTCTCTGAGCTAACTAACACACACACACACACACACACACACACACTGACCTAACCAACACACACACAGTTACTTTACCCCAGTTGTAGTCCATCGTCCAGGACATGTTTAGTGTCTGAAGTTTGCTGCTTGAGATTCGCGCTGGATCTACAAAGCTAAAGTTGCTAACAAGTAATCAAAGCCTATACCCACCTGGTTAGCATGTATAAAACACCACGCAGTTACCTAGCAACCGTACGACACTTTGCATAAGTACCCCCACCCCCTTGAACCTTTCCACATTTTTCTAGTGTTAATCAAAGATTATAAATCACAACCAATAATAAATCCCGTAACACTAAAGACCCCGTGAGCGGCGGGTCAACAGAGTTCTTTACAAGCACAAACTGTAAAATCTGCATAAGTATTCACCCCCCCCCAATTAGTTCTGCTGAAACCAGTCACCATCAGAAGTCCCAGGAGTTAAAGTGTCACGTGATCTCGGTAGAAATACGCCGGTCAGTGCTAAAAAGAAGAGAAAAACAAAACGATTCTGGAAAAAGTTTCCGTAAACAAAGATAATAATATTCGAACATTCCGCAGAACTTTTAAAATCCATTATTTAAAAAAAAAAAAAAAAAAAAATATGTGGCACAACCACGAGTCTACAACGCTGAACACGATGCTGCCACCACCATGCTTCGCAGAACGCAGCAGGATCTCAGAGCGCTTGTCCGTAGTGTGTGAACGTGTGTGTGACCGTGCCCCGCGTTGGGTCAGCACCCCGTCCAGTGTGTTGCCCCCAGCCCCGCGCCCCGACTCCCCTGGGGTAAACTCCAGGCTCCGTGCGATCCTGCGTAGGATAAGCGTCAGAGAACATGGATGGATGGAACGAACTTGAACACGCCACGTAACGATCCGTTAGGGTTCAAGAATGTTGCTAGGAGACCAGCACGTATATAAACGCCTTCCTTATCGCAGATACATTCAACTCGGAAAAAGATCGACTTCCTGTTACAAATCCGCTCGGTTTAGCGAGCGTCTCATGAGCGGCTGCGACCGCTTCCCTCTTCCGCAGAGCACAAAAGCGTCTCGTCCACAAAGCCGTGTCATCCAGGGTGAAAAGCGGCGAGACGGATGAGCGTTCCTCCCTCGTCTCGTCTCGTCTCGTCTCGCTGGCCGCCTGTGTTTGACAGCCCGAGCGTTCCGAGGCCGCTCCGGCCGAGCGGGCGCTCTGAGTGGAGCGCCGGTGCGGAAAAACACACCCTCTTTCTCTCTCCTCGCGCTTTCTCACATTTGATTATCTCCTTCTCCCACGGTTCAGGAAGAAAAGAGGACCTCTTGTCAGTTTTCAAGGGTCGATTGTTGCGTTTTCTCCAAAGAAAAGGCCGCTGCGTGTCAAATTTTATTTAGAGGGGTTTTTCGTTTGTGTTTTTTTTTTTTTCTTGGAGAGAGAGAGAGAGAGAGACGTGTGTGTGGAGTCAACGAGGCCGTGTCATGTTAGCGTTCGGGGATCTTTATCTAGCTCTACGTACGGCATACTTGCACCTGTGGTGAAACAGGAAGTGTGGGCAAATCCGAAATGATTCTGTACGCACGCACGGCATCAAAAAAGTTTTCACATAAAGACGTGACGTTTTACATTTCAGCGACGCAAAACGTTTCAAACGCAAATCAAACCCGGATACAGTTTGTAGCTGCTTTGTTATCGTTCCTATCAGCGAGTTATTAGCGGTAAGCGCTTTCCTGCATCTCGATCGTAGACGCGGTACTTCCTGTTCGCGTCCGATCGCGTTCCTGATTGGCTGGCAATGCCGACCGCTTTACGCGACGCTTTTCATGAGGTACCCGCGGTCATGTGACCTGTAGTGGTAATGGGAATACTTCGATAGCATGTGCTGTACACTTACATACTGTACAGCGCAGGATGTCTTAATTAGCATATTGTCGCCAAGTCTTGCGATGAAATTCGCCTCAGGATTACTTCAGCTTCATTGTCTGAGGATTTTCACCAACATCATGAGGTAAAATGTGTGACAAAGTCAAGATTTATGTCATTCAAAAACCCTTTTAGTCTTCCGGGAAAGAACGTGTCGTAAATACAGTAATGTCTCAACCAGCCTAACTAGCTAACTAACCGGTTAAAAGGATTAAAGAGATTATGAGGGGAAATGTTCATATTAAATCTGTTAAGCGAGTAATACCTGACGCAGGCACGACAGTAAGCAGAACAGGATTAGTGTTAGCATTAGCGTCTTCGCAAAGACAATGAAAAGGGTTCCATTAAGAACCTTTTCTGATTGGAAAGCCATCCGTGTCAGGGTTCTACGTCACGGTTTCCCAGAAGGGAAAAAAGGGTTGTTTTTGCAGATTTTACGAGTCTAAACAGGTTCTACTTGGAACCTTTTGTGGACTTTCTCTTTCAGGGATCTACATACAAGCTTTAAAGACAAAACAGGAACGTGTGTACTGACACAGATGTAAAAAAAGAAGAAAAAAAAAGAAAAGTGCTCTTTAAGGGTTCTTTGAAGGTTCTTTAAGGGTTCTTTGAAGGTTCTTTAAGGGTTCTTGGATAACTGTTCTAGTTTTATTTTATTTTATTTTCTTAAAAAGGAGTTCTACTTGGAACCTTTTCTGGAACCTTCACAGGAACCTACAGTTGTGCTCTCGCAGATGCTGTTCATAAGTTTGGATGTAAAAACTGTTCTGAAAGGAGAACCGTCTGTTGTAAGGATCTACACAGAACCTTGACCCGAAGATCTTCGGAACGTACTTGAACAGATCCATGGCTGCTTTTTTCGTCTCCGATGGCGACCTGGATGGTTAAAGTGTCTAATTTTCTAAAGGGGTTCTACGTGGAACCGGTTCTGAAAGGAGGAACCATGGATTTCGCCAAATGAACACATTTCAGGTGGAACGGAGTCTTTCCAATGGAGTCGACTTTCCAGTTTCCAAGTTCTTCCGGTACGACTTAGCACTGCCCCGAGAGGAACAATAAACAATAAACAATAATAATCAAGTGTGAATTCAACATGGCTGATGTTTAGAAATGTTTGTAAAATGTTTATGCATGTCTTTTCATCTCTTAATTCCAGGAGCGCGGATCACGGAGAGAACTTTGGGGTTCCGTTAAGAGGTACAGTAACTCGACGAGACAGTTGCGTTGCTGGAAAAGTGCAGTGGGACGTATACATTACTAATAGTATACGGTGCAACCACACACACACACACACACACTCTTGTTGAGGCTTGAGAGAGGACCATTGTGAGGGACAGAGGGATGAGAAAGTGAAATTAACCCCCCACTTACGCACTGATTGCATTTGAAATTGGCCTAATGAGGTGATTATGTCATTAGAGGCCCCTGTGTGTGTGTGTGTGTGTGTGTGTGTGTGTGTGTGTGTGTGTGTGTGTGTGTGTGTGTGTGTGTTTCCCAAAGCCAGTGAGTGAAACAAGAGAACGTTGGAAATCATATTAATCCATTTAACTCAAATCCCAAACTGCCCGGACACAATGGAGCAGGAATGTATAAGATTTACCCTTTGAAATGTAAACGCCTCCTCCTCCTCCTCCTCCTCCTCCTCCTCCTCCTCCTCCTCCGTGTCTCAGAAAGCCCGCACTTACTATCTCCCGTCTCCATGAAACGTGATATTTTCCACTTTGATCCCCGTGGTACAGTAAGTTAAGGTAATTAACGTGAGTCGTTTTAGACGTGCCGCACTCGGTTACGCACGTGTGTCGGGGTTTATTAGCGCTCGTCGTCCATCACCGCCGGCGTTCACGCCGCTTTAATGGAGCAAAATGAGCTTTAAGGGAAAATCTAAAGCAACAGATGAAGCTGGACGGAGAAGCGCAGTGTCAGCTCTGATCGATACACACTTCAGTCACACTGCCTCGATCAGACGTCTTACTCTCTCTCTCTCTCTCTCTCTCACACACACACACACACACGGGGAAGGAAGGAAGGAAGAATGAATGAATTACAGATAGAAATAAAGAATGTGACTATAATGCGAGTGTGTGTGAGAATGAGAGTGTGACTAATGCCAGTTTGTGTGAGAATGAGAATGTGACTATAATGCGAGTGTGTGTGAGAATGAGAATGTGACTATAATGTGAGTGTGTATGAGAATGAGAATGTGACTATAATGCGAGTGTGTGTAAGAATGTGACTATAATGCGAGTGTGTATGAGAATGAGAATGTGACTATAATGCGAGTGTGTGTAAGAATGTGACTATAATGCGAGTGTGTATGAGAATGAGAGTGTGACTATAATGCGAGTGTGTGTAAGAATGTGACTATAATGCGAGTGTGTGTGAGAATGTGACTATAATGCGAGTGTGTGTGAGAATGTGACTATAATGCGAGTGTGTATGAGAATGAGAATGAGACTACAATGTGAGTGTGTGTAAGAATGTGACTATAATGCGAGTGTGTATGAGAATGAGAGTGTGACTGTAATGCGAGTGTGTGTAAGAATGTGACTATAATGCGAGTGTGTATGAGAATGAGAGTGTGACTAATGCGAGTGTGTGTAAGAATGTGACTATAATGCGAGTGTGTATGAGAATGAGAGTGTGACTAATGCGAGTGTGTGTAAGAATGTGGCTGTAATGCGAGTGTGTGTAAGAATGTGACTATAATGCGAGTGTGTATGAGAATGAGAATGTGACTATAATGCGAGTGTGTGTAAGAATGTGACTATAATGTGAGTGTGTGTGAGAATGAGAGTGTGACTATAATGCGAGTGTGTGTGAGAATGAGAGTGTGACTGTAATGCGAGTGTGTGTGAGAATGAGAATGTGACTATAATGCGAGTGTGTGTGAGAATGAGAATGCGACTATAATGCGAGTGTGTATGAGAATGAGAGTGTGACTGTAATGCGAGTGTGTGTAAGAATGTGACTATAATGCGAGTGTGTATGAGAATGAGAGTGTGACTAATGCGAGTGTGTGTAAGAATGTGACTATAATGCGAGTGTGTGTGAGAATGTGACTATAATGCGAGTGTGTATGAGAATGAGAATGAGACTACAATGCGAGTGTGTGTAAGAATGTGACTATAATGCGAGTGTGTGTGAGAATGAGAATGTGACTGTTATGCGAGTGTGTGTAAGAATGTAAGTCTGACTATGATAGGAGTGTGTGAGAATCTGTGTGCGAGTTGAAGCGAAGCTGCTGATTGGTCAGTCGCTGTAAAGCCTGTTATGACATCATCAGTCGACAGTTTGAATTTAAATGTGTCAAAAGTCCATCAATGGAAAGCTTTCTCTTAGATCTGAAACAGTTTATCACACTTATAAATCCCAGACTGCTATTCGTTACAATACAGCACACACACACACACACACACACACACACACACACACACAGAGTGTGTTTTCTTTACTCCACTCATTTACTCTTCCACTCCCTTGTTTTCCCTCTGCTGATCGATAGAGTCACCTTGGTTAGCTATTTGTAGCCTTGTGTGTGTGTGTGTGTGTGTGTGTGTGTGTGTGTGTGTGTGTGTGTGTGTGTGTGTGTGTGTTGGAGATGCAAAAAGAACCCATGTCTCTCACTCTCTCTCAGCAAAGTTGCGAAAGATGAAATGAATTAGGATTTTCCCGCTTACCAGAGCGATAGGTATTGAATTGAAGTGAAGCTGCTGATTGGTCGGCTGCTGTAAAGACCATTATGACATCATCACCTGGCAGGGAGATTTTCTCTTTGATCTGAAACAGGTTAAAAAAGATCAAGTTTGTACAAAACAGAAATCCGTCAGAAATTTCTCACTGATATCCTCTACAAAAACATGTGGTAAAGGAGTCTGTACGAGAATGAAACAAAGAAAAGAAAGAAAGAAAAAAAGAAAGAAAGAGGCCTAATTTTTTTTAAAAACAAATTGTCAAGGCTGAAAGAAAGAAAAGAAAGAAAGAAAGAAAAAAAAAAAGAAAGGGGCCTGATTTAAATTTTTTTTTTTTTTTTTTTTACAAATTGTCAAGGCTAAAAGAAAGAAAGAAAGAAAGAAAGAAAGAAAAAACAAAGAAAGAAAAACGAAAGAAAGGGGCCTGATTTTTTATTTATTTATTTACAAATTGTCAAGGCTAAAAGAAAGAAACAAAATAAACAAAGAAAAAAAGAAAAAAGAAAGAAAGAAAGAAAAAAGGAGAAAAAGAAAGAAAGAAAATAGAAAGAAAGGGGCCTGATTTTTTTTTTTTTTTACAAATTGTCAAGGCTGAAAGAAAAAAGAAAGAAAAAAGAAAGAAAGAAAAAAGAAAGAAAGGGGCCGATTTTTTAAATATTTATTTATTTATTTATTTTACAAATTGTCAAGGCTAAAAGAAAGAAAGAAAGAAAGAAAGAAAGAAAAAGAAAGAAAGAAAAACGAAAGAAAGGGGCCTGATTTTTTATTTATTTATTTATTTTTTTACAAATTGTCAAGGCTGAAAGAAAGAAAGAAGGAAAGGGGCCTGATTTTTTATTTATTTATTTTTTTTTTACAAACTGTCAAGGCTGAAAGAAAGAAATAAATAAACAAAGAAAAAAAGAAAAAAAAGAAAAAAGGAGAAAAAGAAAGAAAGAAAATAGAAAGAAAGGGGCCTGATTTTTATTTTTTTTATTTTTTATTTTTTACAAATTGTCACGGATGAAAGAAAAAAGAAAGAAAAAAGAAAAAAGGAGAAAAAGAAAGAAAGAAAAAAGAAAGAAAGGGGCCTGATTTTTTAAAAATTTATTTATTTATTTATTTTACAAATTGTCAAGGCTAAAAGAAAGAAAGAAAGAAAGAAAGAAAGAAAGAAAGAAAGAAAAAACAAAGAAAGAAAAACGAAAGAAAGGGGCCTGATTTTTTATTTATTTATTTATTTATTTACAAATTGTCAAGGCTAAAAGAAAGAAACAAAATAAACAAAGAAAAAAAGAAAAAAGAAAGAAAGAAAGAAAAAAGGAGAAAAAGAAAGAAAGAAAATAGAAAGAAAGGGGCCTGATTTTTTTTTTTTTTTACAAATTGTCAAGGCTGAAAGAAAGAAAGGACGTGAAGAACACGGAGACGGGACGCTGCGGCACGTTACAGTTCAGCGTTACAGTTCTGCGTTTGTTTCACAAAATGGCCGACTGTGTGAGGGAGCGCTTAGCGTGTTAGTTTTCGTTGGGAAGTGTGTTCGTCAGCACTAATATGGGCGGAGCCTGTTTGATCATGTGATTCGGGGGAGGAGCCTGTGCAGTGTTGAGTGGGACACGGAGACTTTTTGAAGACTTCACTAGAAATTCCTCACAAAGACAACTGTGTGTGTGTGTGTGTGTGTGTGTGTGTGTGTGTGTGCGTGTGTGTGTGTAAGATCTCTACAAGTTGATACTTTTACTCATACATTCACCTTTATAACACACACACACACACACACGGTATCGTGGAAACACTGCACCTCCTACAGGGTCACAGGAAAACTGCAGCTCATTTCTCTCTCTCTCTCTCTCTCTCTCTCTCTCTCTCTCTCTCTCTCTCTCTCTCTCTCTCTCTCTCTCTCTCTATCTCTTTGACCTGTCTTGTAATTCTCCATCTGTTGTCTTTTCTCTTCTCTCTTTCTATTTCACTCATTTCTTTTCCTCTCTTCTTTTTATTCCTCTCTTTTTTTTCAGTTTCCTCTTTCTTCTCCCCCTCATCCAAAACACTTCTTGCTCCTGTTTTCTCCCCCACTCTCTCCTTCCATCCCGTCCTCTCTCGCCTGTATCGTCTTCCTCTCTCTTTTCCCATCCTTCACTCTTTTTCTCTTCTTTTCATTTCTTCCCTTTCTCCTTCCACTTTCTATTCCTCGTTCTCGTATGTCCCCCCCCCCGTGCTTCGCTCTTCTCCTCTCTCCTGTCCACCCAGTTCACGTCTCTTCCATCACTCTCTTCTCTCACGTTCTCCTCCCCTTCCTTTTTCTCTCCTGCGCTCCTTTCTTCCATCTTCCCTCCGTTTCATTTCTTTTCGCTCTTTTCTCCACTTTCCTTCCGTATACATACTCCTCTTTCCTCGTTTCTCTTCTCTTTCGTCCTGTCTCATATCCTCTGTTCATCAGATTCCCTTCCTCCCTTTTCTCTCCTTCTCCTCTCTCCTTCCCCTGTGCCATCCATTTTCTCCTCTCCTATCCTCCACCCCTCCTTCCTTTGCGCTAAACTAATTTTTTCCTCCTTTTCATTCTTCCTTTCTTTTCTCTTCACTCTTTCCCCCCCTCTCCTGTCCTCCTCCTGTCTTGTTTGTCCTCTTTTACATCAGTTTCTCCTTCTTTCATTTTATTTTCTGTTCTCTTTACGCTTTCCACTCTTTCGTTCTTTTACGTTTTCTTCCTCCCTTTTGTATTTTTCTCCTTTCCCCCCCGCTCTCTCAGTTCACTTCTCCTCCTGTCTTCTGTTTCTCATCACTCTCTTCTCCGATTTCACGTCCTCTCGCGTCCTCTCCTCTCCTCTCGCTCTTTTCTTTTCCCACTCTTCTTTCCTCCTTCCATTTTGAAATGATTCGATCTTCTCTCCATATTTCCCCCCTCTTTTTTTTTTTTTTTTTTTTTTTTAAATCTTTCGACTTTATTTGTATTTATTATTTTATAATTTCCACGTCTTTTTTTATTCTCTTCTGTTCCCCTCCTCTCTTTACTTTCATTTCCTCTTCATCATGTTTGTAAATATTAAAATAATTCTTATCTTTCATACGGTAAAGTAATAATGAATTAGTAATAAATATGTACGATGAAAATATGCATATTAATGATATGCAATAATATAAAACTCATCATCAATAAATTGTGTAGAAATTCTTATTACAAAAAATGAATATATTTATTATTCATTTATTATTATTATTATTATTATTATTATTATTATTATATAAAAGATGAAGTAATAATAAATGAGTTAAACGTACATTAATTACCAATAAATATCTTTCAATGAAATAAATACACATTAAAGGAGCGATTGTCATTTAATTTGTTAGTTCTGGGCGGAGCTTTGAGTTCATGGGCGGGGATTGTGGGCGGGCTCGAGATACAAGATTTTAAGTCTTACTCGGCTCCACCTACTTCTGAAAGAATTACAGAATTCATTTCAATAAAAAAAAACACACTAATGGAAAAAAAGAATCGTTCTCGTCTTTCCTTCGTTCTTTCTTTCTATTCGTTCTTTCCGTTTTCTCTTTCTTGGTCAATTTCTATTGAATCTTCCCTTTCTTTTATCATCTGTTCTTCTCTGCTTTTACAGCCTCTCCTTCCCTCCTCTTTACTTTACACCTCCTTTTCTCTCCGTCCCCGGATCCCTCTTTCCTCTGGAAATGGAAACAGATTTTTGTCTTCACTTCCCTTCTTTCTTTTCATTCTGGATTTCATTTGTTCGTCCATTCATTCATTCTCCCTTGTTCACTTCCCGCATCTTTCTTTCTTTCCATTCTGGGTTTTATTCATACTTACTTGTTTTCTTTCTCTTTTCTCTCTCTCTTTCTCTCTTTCTTTTCTTATTCATTCTCTCATTTACATTCTTTCTCTCTCTTTTCCTTCGATTCTGTATTTTATCCATCCACACTCGTTTTCTTTCTTTCTTTTCATTCATTCATTCCTTTCTGTTTTCCTTTTATTCTGTTCTCCCCCCTCTTTTCTCCCCCCTTTCTTAAATCCCTCATTTTCTAAAAAAAATCTTTCATTCTTTCTCTCCGTCTCACTCTGCCTTTCGGTCGCTTCAGTCTGGTTTTCTTTCAGTCGCGTTCCTGGTTACTTTCCTTTTTTTCCCCTCTCTTATTCGCAGTTCTTTCTTCTTCTCCTTTTCTCCCAGTTTATCTTCTCTCCTTTTGTTAAATCCACATTTTACCCCTTCTCTTTAACGCCCCTCTTTTCTCGTCTCCTCCTCGACACTGTTAAGGGATCTGAGGCCAGTAAAGGATCAATCGTGAGGTAGAGGTAGACTGTGTGTGTGTGTGTGTGTGTGTGTGTGTTGTGATTAGTGTGTCACCTCAGACAGTGGTAGTGAGTAAACATCGGTTTTTAACGGTAAGAAAAAAGAAGAAAAGGTGTGATCCATCACAGCACAACAAAACCGGTGGCCATAAAAGTAATGATGTTTGTGCAGCATGGAGCCTGTGAGGAAGTCTCGTCCGCTCTCTCACACACACACACACACACACACACACACACACACACACACACACACAGACTCTGTCAGAGCTTTATAAACCGTTTATCCTGTTTGTGTGGTGGAACTCCATTACGCTGTGAGAGCTAACGCCGTAAACGCAGCGCTGGGAGCCATCGCAAACACACCGCCGCTCCAAAATCATCTTTTTACTCCGACAATAACCGACATGATGAGAAACCCCGCTAACAGCTAACAGGAGAAAGAAAGAAAAAAAAAAAAGTCTCCGGATCCTTCTGTGATCACATTCTGTGAGACATCCCTGATAAAAAACCGAAGGAAAATGCTAATCTTGCTAATATTTTTTAAGCTAAAATTGCTTAGTCATGGTGTGCGTGTGTGTTTTGTGGAGAACTAAGTTTGAACATCGCTAACGCGGTAGCAAACCGATCAAACGGCAAAAATCGGCCCCTGACTTTCCTAAAGTCTATCGTTTGCTAATTAGCGAATCTCCCGTCATCGTTCCTCTGAGATTTCGATCCAAGCAGAGAGAGAGAAGGAAAAAAAAACGGCGTTCTTAATGCATTATAGCGATGAGCTAACTCATCTGTTAGCTGCTGGAAGCCTATTTGTTGCTAATTTGCTTTAGCAAAAATATCTTCCTCTAGAAGCTTTTTAGCGTCTGCTAATCTGCTAACGTCTCGAATGATTCGCAGAGGTGTCTAGTCACGTTGTGTTTTCTGTGGGAAAATGTCTCGAGACTAGCGCTAACGTGATAGCAAGCTAATCTAACAGCAAAAATGTGCTCGAGCATTTGCTAATTTACTAACGTCTCACTTATTAGCTTATTATTATTGGCAATTTGATATTAGCACAAACTTGCTAGTAATTAGCTTCCTTACATCGGCAATTGCTAATTTATATTGTATATTTATAAATCGCCATTGCTAAATTGCCGCTGGTGACAAAAATCCTCCACACTTGTTAGCATTGGCTAATTTACTAATCAAACTCCTTTTGACGAGGAAGTATTTAGCATAATCGTTTTGTGAATATTTTGTATTGTTTGCTAGCTTTTTGTTTTTTTAGTATAACGTTAGCTTTTTTGTTTTTTTTTTAAAGTGCTGCCATTTTTAATTTAGCACCGCTAGCTTATTTCTTTTTTGCATTGCTTTCTAGCTTATATACTTCTTTACGTGCTAGTTCTTTTTTTTTTTTTTGATAGTTCCTTTGCGATCATTATTTGCTTGCAAGCTCCTAAAATCATTGCTTGCTTCTTTTTTTTTTTTAGCATTGCTTGCTAGTCCTTTAGTTTTCTCCTGTAGTAAGAGGGTAAATCCGTCGTATATCTGTTGGTCTGGAGATATTTGAGCTGAAATGGAAGGGTATTTAAGCTGCATCCCTTTACACGTCTTCGGTTTATGTTTCTAATTTGCTAGCGTTAGCATTACTTCCTCATTACCATCTTTCCAAGAGAAATCCCTCCAACAGCTAACACCGGGAATCTTTTTTTTTCCCCCCCCGAGGATTCTGTGAATATAGCCTGAAGATATTTGAGCTAAAAGCGAAGAAAAATGGCGTTTGAGATTTGTTAGCGTTTGGCTAAGCGGACGGTTTGTAGACCGTAGACTCATTATTACACCGATTACATCTTCTGAGAGCTAAATAACAACATTAGCGTCGTTATTAATGACCGTTTGCCCCGACCCGCTTTTGACCGGCTGCCAGAAGAGTCTTCAGACGTGGAGATGTTATGGTTGGAACGCCAACGGGAGGAACGTTCCACTCCATCTGGCCTGAGGATGAAGTGCTCAGGCTTTTCAACAGCCAACATTTTAGCAGCTCCTTAAATTAAATAAAAAAAACAGCAGCAGCACGTCAAAAGGAAAGCTGATCCGAAATATCCAAAAACTCTCCTCAGGATGAGCCTTCTGGAATTTTCTAGTCTATTAGCTAGCTGCTAGCATCAAGTAGGAAAGCTAACTACGTTATTCGTGAAAGTCGCTCAAGCCGATTATCATGACGAAGTTAAAATTTTAAAAATCACACGTAACTGAGACACGACTTTTACTCAAACCACGCCCCCACGTGCGTAACTTCCGAACAGCGCTCAAGTCTATTGTTACATCAACAAGACGCGCAACTCATTACAATACAATGCGGTCCATTATATTATTATTATTATTATTATTATTATTAAAATAGGGTTGCCAGATTGCATATTTCAATCACATTTTGATACCTTCTAACACACTGGGATGGCATTTGTGGCATAAATTGTTTTATTGGGTTATGACCAGGTTGCCAGATTGGATTGGTTGGGATGGTATCAGAGTTGGTTAGATTTTTATTGGGTATTGACGAGGTTGCCAGACTGGATTGGTTGGGATGATATCAGAGTTGGTTAGATTGTTCTTGGGTATTGACGAGGGTTGCCAGGTTGTGTTTGTTTAGCACCGCTTGCTAGCTCTTAAGGTTATCCTATTAGCAAACAGGACATTTAAATGCTCATTAGGATGTTATTAGAGTGGGAATTTGTAGTACTGGGTAGTATTGCCAGATTGTACATTTTCAAGTGTATATAGATATGTTCTGGGCGCACGGTGGCTTAGTGGTTAGCACGTTCGCTTCACACCTCCAGGGTCGGGGGTTCGATTCCCTGTGTGCGGAGTTTGCATGTTCTCCCCGTGCTGTGGGGGTTTCCTCCGGGTACTCCGGTTTCCTCCCCCAGTCCAAAGACATGCATGGTAGGCTGATTGGTGTGTCCAAAGTGTCCGTAGTGTCCGTAGTGTATGAATGTGTGTGTGATTGTGTGCCCCGCCTTGTGCCCGATGCTCCCTGGGATAGGCTCCAGGTTTCCCCTGTGACCCTGAAAAGGATTAGGTGGTATAGAAGATGGATGGATGGATGGATAGATATATTCCAAGCACTTTGTGCTCGTGTTATTAGGTATTGATAGGTTTGCCATACTGGACCGGTTGGTACTGGTCGGGAGGGTGATAGTGTTGCTTGCTGTGTTTTTGGGTAGTAACAGCGGTTGCCAGGTTGTCTTTCAGAATTGCTTGCTAGCATTTTCGGTACCCCCATTAACTGTTGAGAAATTCTAAGCTCTTTAAAAAGTTATCAGAGGAGAATATAGTTAGGATATGGTTGTCAAATTTGATATTTTCAATCACATTTACAGAAGATATAGTCTAAGCTCATTTTCATGGAGTTGTTGGGAATTGCTAGAGTTGCCATATTGGATGGGCCGGTCATTGATTGGGAGTGTCTTAGTGTTTCAATCAGTTTTTGGCTATTGACGGCGGTTGCCAGTTTGTGGTATTTTTTCAGCATTGCCTGCTAGCTTTTTTTTTTTTTTTGCTTGTCTATTAAATGGTGAGGTATTTTAAGTTCAGTGGTGTGCTGTGTTAATGGGTATAGACAGGGTTGCCAGATTGTACATATTCCATCATATACAGTATGTTAAGTGTATCGTGTTCGCATTATTGGGGGTCGTGTACTGCCAGGGTTGCCAGATTGGGAAGGATTGTAGATTTATGTTAGAGTTAATGAGTTTAGGTGTAAAATGAGCGCAGAGACCACGGGAACCCAGTCCCGTCCTCCACCTAAATTAAATCTGTACAGTACAGAACGTCAGGAAGGTAAACACGCAGGAAGTGCTAGGATGTTATATCTTTAATAAAGGCACAAGATGTAAATCGGTTAACCGTACAGGCAAATAAAGGAAGTAAATTAGCTGCAAATGAAACATCGGCGCGTGCCGAGAGTCGGGGATGTAGGAACACAACAGCCGAACGTCCCAGCGGCGTGAAACGCCAGGCGCCTGTTTACTCAGTGAAAAACTCACGCCTTATTAGCACATGTTTGTCCCTTCTCTTTAAAAATAAAAAAAAAATCTGGTAAATGACTCGGGACTTCATTTGACATCAGTCAGACACAGATGAAAGAAACGCAGTAATTACAGACGACTGATTAACAGCCGTCTGGATTTTTTTAAGGAATGTCGAGAAGAAAATATATATACTCTTGAAGAAATACCCTGGTGGATGAGATTTAAAAAAAAATAGAGAAATGTTGATTTATGGACGGAAATGAAAATGTGACTAATAAGGGCACATTGCTAATGATTTGAGGAAGAAGGTCTGTGTGTGTGTGTGTGTGTGTGTGTGTGTGTGTGTGTACTAGATGTACACTTCATACACACTTTCATGTTCCTGTTTTGTTGTTTGTGTCATTTTAGGATTCAAGCTGAGCATATTTATATCACACATTTTCTCTAATCATGTGAGTGTCTGTAAAAGGATTAAACTCACAGCTCGGGGGTTTGAAAGTCAGGATCAGTAACCAGAAACACTCCTCTTCTTTACGATGTTTGAGAGGGGGGGAAAAAACATCAACAAAAGAAATCTCTGGACACAATAAACCCATAACGATGCACTGTGAACAAAAAGCTCAACAAAACACTAACAAATAACCTGCAGACTATTGTAAGAGTAAACAAATAAAAATGGAAAAAGTGAAAGAAAACTAAACCACCAAAAAAAAATCTAGCCAAAAAAAGTAAACAGCTAAACAACAAAACTCTAAACATATAAATAACTGTTAAACAAAATCCTAAATAAAAAACAAACAAACAACTGTAATTATCAACTCAACCTGAAACTGCAAAACGAGCAAACTAAGAAAATGTCAACACAAATACCTGTTTAAAAAAAAAAAAAAAAATCGGGGGGGGGGGGGGGGGGGGGTTTGTAAACAAAAGAAATCTGTATACTCTATAGATTTCTGCATAGGCAAAAAAAAAAAAAAAAAAAATATTGTAAAGTAAACAAAAAACTAAACCGAAACAAAAGTGTAAACAAATAAATTAAACAAAAAGCAACAAAAAAAAAAATAAATTACAAAACTGTAAACAAATAAATTAAACAAAAAGCAACAACAAAAAAATTAAATTACAAAACTGTAAACAAATAAATTAAACAAAAAGCAACAAAAAAATTAAATTACAAAACTGTAAACAAATAAATTAAACAAAAAGCAACAAAAAAATTAAATTACAAAACTGTAAACAAATAAATTAAACAAAAAGCAACAAAAAAAATTAAATTACAAAACTGTAAACAAATAAATTAAACAAAAAGCAACAAAAAAATTAATTACAAAACTGTAAACAAATAAATTAAACAAAAAGCAACAAAAAAATTAAATTACAAAAATGTAAACAAATAAATTAAACAAAAAGCAACAAAAAAAATTAAATTACAAAACTGTAAACAAATAAATTAAACAAAAAGCAACAAAAAAAAATTTTATTACAAAACTGTAAACAAATAAATTAAACAAAAAGCAACAAAAAAATAAATTACAAAACTGTAAACAAATAAATTAAACAAAAAGCAACAAAAAAAAATTAAATTACAAAACTGTAAACAAATTAAACAAAAAGCAACAAAAAAATTTAATTACAAAACTGTAAACAAATAAATTAAACAAAAATCAACAAAAAAATTAATTACAAAACTGTAAATAAACAACCGCTAAACAAAATCCCTAAACAAAAAAATATATATTTATATATAAATGTCAACACAAATACCTGTAAAAAAAAAAAAAAAAAAAAAAAAGATTGTAATTGTAAACAAAAGAAATCTGTATACTCTATAGATTTCTGTATAGGCCAAAAAAAAAATTGTAAAGTAAACAAAAAACTAAACCGAAACAAAACTGTAACCAAATAAATGAAACAAAAAGCAACAAAAAAATTCAATTACAAAACTGTAAATAAACAACCGCTAAACGAAATCCCTAAACAAAAAAAAATAATAAAAAAATATGTTTTTAAAAAAAGCCAACAAAGAAAATTTTAACACAAATACCAACTGTAAACAAAAAAACATGCATGTAAAATATAAACAAAAGAAGAAAAAAAAAAGGGACTGAATCTAATGACAAATAACTGTTGGAAAGTGCAAACATATAACATAAACAAAAACTCTCAACAAAATCTTTCAAACAGAGCCGAACTGTAAATAAGTAACTGTAAACCAGTAAACAATAGAATACATCAATAAACCCCAGCGCCTGTTAATAATTTCTGTGTAATTAAAAGGATGAATTGAATTTTACATCCTGGTTATTTTGTGCAGTCTTTGGGAGATGATTTCTGATTGGCCAGTAGGTGTACATTACTTTATTACATTCGGGACATGGCGATGAATTAAAAACGAACGGACGCGAACGAATCTGAATGAAAACATCCGCTCGTGCACGCGCCCGAGCTCTGAAAAGACGTCCGTTAAAACACACGCCGGTCTAATGAGATGGAAACGCGTATTCGGTAAAAATCGTTTCTAATTGTTTCACGGTGATCAATCCCCCGCATCCTGTTTAATCCCGTTATTGATCATATTTTTTTATTTCGCTGCCTTCGAGGTCATGTGGTTAAGTCTGATTAGCATCGTGATGCAAATGCATACAAGAGCGATAAGCGCTGACCTGGCTTTTCTCGACTGGTTTCGTCATTTAATGTAGAAGGTTCGGAAACGTTGTATGCACTTTGTGTTGCATTTATATATTCCACGTTTCTAGAAATTTTCATTAGAGAGAGAGCATGGGGCTGAATCCCAAATATCTCCATATTATAGTGGACATACAGTATAGTGCACTACACCCTACACTCAGTGTTACAGTATTTTATACCCTATATAGCGCATTATTTTATAACAATTATATTATTTGTTTATACCCTACTTAGTGCACTATGTATTTGTCAATGGGCCATTTAGGATTTATGACCCTATTCGCTATACCTTACGTAGTGCACTTATATAGAGATTAGGGACCTGAATACTAAAAGGCCCCTTGGCAAATATATAGTGCACTAAATAGGGTGTAGGTAGTGTACTAATAAAGGGAATAGAGACTGGAATTGTGAAAGCCCCCTAAATGATATATATAGTGCACTAAATAGGGTGTAGGTAGTGTACTAATAAAGGGAATAGAGACTGGAATTGTGAAAGCCCCCTAAATGATATATATAGTGCACTAAATAGGGTGTAGGTAGTGTACTAATAAAGGGAATAGAGACTGGAATTGTGAAAGCCCCCTAAATGATATATATAGTGCACTAAATAGGGTGTAGGTAGTGTACTAATAAAGGGAATAGAGACTGGAATTGTGAAAGCCCCCTAAATGATATATATAGTGCACTAAATAGGGTGTAGGTAGTGTACTAATAAAGGGAATAGAGACTGGAATTGTGAAAGCCCCCTAAATGATATATATAGTGCACTAAATAGGGTGTAGGTAGTGTACTAATAAAGGGAATAGAGACTGGAATTGTGAAAGCCCCCTAAATGATATATATAGTGCACTAAATAGGGTGTAGGTAGTGTACTAATAAAGGGAATAGAGACTGGAATTGTGAAAGCCCCCTAAATGATATATATAGTGCACTAAATAGGGTGTAGGTAGTGTACTAATAAAGGGAATAGAGACTGGAATTGTGAAAGCCCCCTAAATGATATATATAGTGCACTAAATAGGGTGTAGGTAGTGTACTAATAAAGGGAATAGAGACTGGAATTGTGAAAGCCCCCTAAATGATATATATAGTGCACTAAAGAAGCTATAGGTGCCATTTCATCCCCTAGGTTATACAGGAAATGGGCACTACAAAGGGTGTAGGGGTCATTATTTTATACCCTACATTATATAGAGTCTCTATTGTATATAAAGGCACCATTTAGGATTTGGGTCTTTATTCTGCACTGTGAAGCATTTAAAATACTGGCTCCTACACCCTATGTAGTGTGCTGCACGTATGTCAAGGGGAACTTTAGGCTTCCATGTGAAAGTGTAGTGCACTTATATAGGGAATATGGAGCTGAAACCTGAATGGCTCCCAGACAGACACGTAGCGCACTACTTAGGGTGGACGGGTGGATTTCATACCCTAGGTAGTGCAGTTGCATAAGGAATAGGGTGTTAAATCCTACACAGTCCCTTGACGACGTACAACGCACTATGTAGGGTGTAGGGGTCATTATTTCATACCCTAGGTAGTAGGAATAGGTAGGGAATAGGAAGCTAAACCTATTCTAAGCTACAAACCTAAGCTACACAAAGCTAACTGCTAAAAGTAGAAATAAAAACCATTCTCGCTAGTGCTCGTACACTCGAGTGTACTTCACATATCCGTCCGTTTCCTCTCTCACCGCTGTTTTTCTTTCCGCTCGCCGCGACCGCTAACACACACTCGCGCGGCGCATAAAAAGCAGCCGTTAACCGCGTTTCTGTTCGCGTCGCCTCGTAAAGAATAAATCAGCCGTTTTAGAGCCGACTCGCCGAGGGAGGAAGTGAGGGAACGTGGCCTGTTTATAGGAGTTAAGTGGAGAGATTAGTATTTTTCTTTACGCCGCTGTGCAGGAAGCCGTTAGCCGTTAGCACGCTAATAAAACCCCATGTGCTGCCTTCTGTAATACGCTGCGAACAAGCCGCGAACGCAAAGCGCTGCAGGGATGATTAACGGGGGTGGGGAGTGTGTCAGCAGGGCTCAGAGGAGACGTCCAATTCCTGTCTCTCTCACACACACTAATGTACTCCACAGAAAACTTTACAACTAATTATAAACACAAATTCTGTCAAATATATTTTTCAAACTCTCGCATTTCATTTATACGAGTTTAAACAAATATTTGCGCCAGATGGCCTGGCTTGTAGCTTGTTTATTTGACTTATTTGTGCTAAAACAAATACTTTTACTTGACATATTTTACAGTAAACATTTACATTGTAGTTGCAGTAATATTCACCCAGTATTTTTATTATTATTATTATTATTATTTACAACAAACTTGAGTTGCATTCAAAAAATTTACTTGACAAATTTATGGCATTAAAAACATAGTTTATATTTGTATTATTAACTTTGTTTGACAATGTTTACACGCTAAACATAAAGGTTTCGTGTTAAAACTTGACAGATTTAAAGCAAGATAGCTTGCTTTAAAAAAAAAAAAAATGTACTTTTTGAACTGTAAACCTGACACGTTTTATTCTAAAAGTTCAAATTTATAATAAGATTTTCACCAAAAAACAAAACAAAACAAAAAACATGCACACGGGGATTTTTTATTTTTTTTTATTTTTTTTTTTACAATAAACTTGACGAGATCTCTTAAAAAGTTACTCTGGTGAGATTTGCACTAAAATTGCATGTAACATTTTAACTTGTATGCATATAAAATATATTTTAAAAGGATTCGGGTTTATTCGACACATCTGCGGTAAAACACTTTCATTCGAAGTATTTTACAGTAAACGTTTACATCGTATTTGCAAAATCTGTCAAATTTATTCACCCGATATTGTTTATTTACAACACACTTGAGTTGGGCTCTAAAAATTTACTTGACGAATTTATGGCATTAAAGAACGTACTTTATGTTCTTATTATAAACTTTATTTGACGCTATTCTTTACGACGTCACTGTACTCGATTTGTGTGCTACGACTTGAACGATAAATAGCAACGATTCATATAAAACTTTACGATTCTTGACGAATCACCGGCTGCACAAAAATATACTTTTTCAATTAAAAAGTTTGACAATTTTTACTTTAGAAGTTCAAATTCATAATAAGATTTTCACAATTTTTTTTTTTTAACGATAAACTTTGACGATTTGTATCCTTCAAAAATGACTTTGGCAGGATTTGCACTAAAATAAACTTTTTTTTTTTTTAAATATAAACTTTATCCGACGTCTATACTGTAAAGTTCACCTGACGCCGTTTATAAAACGCAACAATTTTACGATAAACTTACCTAAAATATTTTCCAATCGTGTTTACCTGACGTCATTTAAAAAATTTAACCGCCAGAATTGACAAAATCAGACGTATATCGCTATAAAGGTCAACATACAACCGACTACTTTACAGTAAACTAACAATTTGACACATTTATGATTTTTATGCTAAAAACGTCGACGTGGTTATAATCGTTACATAATTTACTGTGAAATTTCGCGAGACGTTACACTAGACATGCGTTCTCATCAAGTTTGTGAGATATTTATTTAAAAGTCTACTTCTATATGTATTCATTGCAGTCAAATTCACCAGGAGTGTTTATCATCAAGGTTGCCTTATAAAATTATAAATTATATAACAAAATATCAATCAGATTTATTTACAATGTCACTTTTTTGATCATAGAATTTGTATTGGAAATTTCCATTTGACATATTATAACACCCGACAACCCTAAACACTTTTTTTAAATGTAAATCTATTCATTTATGTGCTTTTTTTTTTTTTTAAATGCATTGTTCGGTGAGATGTTTTGCTAGAAAATTTCCATAACGTCTTTTTAATACGAATGAAATTCCACGAGAAAGTTTGATACCACGTTACTGACATAATTCCCTATGAAATCGTTTGAATACGCAACCTTTTTATGCTAAAGATATTATTTATGATGCTCGTCACGTTTGTGACGCATTTAAAGGTTGGCGAGACGCGTTTTACGGTAAGCTACACCTGACGTTTTGCGACTTATAGCTCGCTGTCGGGTTTGTAATGAATTACTGCTGAGAGTGAGGTATTGTTTTTTTTTCTTCAGACTACATTATGAGAGGCTGAAATAAATCGATGCATATTTAGCGAGCGTGTGCTAGGTTTTGTTTGGGGGTTGGTCCATTAATAAATTGAGAAAGTACAGATTCATTATGGTATGGACGTCATGCAAATGATGAAGTAACGCAGATGTGTTGGGCTTTACTTAAAGAAATTGACCCGCGTGGTCGCTACGCGCCGCGCCGCGCCGGCCGACTGACCTATCCATTTAGAAATCATAAACTGTTTTCAATACCGGCATGCCAATGCTCAAATATGTGGCATACATTATGTCAGGGAGTATTTATTCGATCTCCACCCCCCCCTTGCTGTGGTGGAGGTAAGACCTTTGACGAATGCACATTAACTCGTACAGGACGCTCCTAAATGGCCTTCTTTAATTGGCCCTCGAGGCCAAAGCACCAATTAATAATCAATGGTGTCAAGGGGAGCAGGTTCGTCCCCGTGTTTAAGGCAATAAATTACTGCATTATATCCATATTTATTCCGAGCAAGCCTTTGTTGTAATTGGCATGGGGCTTTTAGGGTAATTGAATTATATTTCTTTAAAAAAAAAAAAAAAAAAAACCTGAAATATAGATCCCGTCCTGGATAAACAAACAAGCGGGCCGTAATATGACAGAAGCGTCTGGTTAAGCGGCTCGTTATTCTTGGCCGAGATCGTAAAGATTCCTCATCAATCTGCGACCCTGGCTGGGAAATTACAACGGCTGACGCTAATGGCAAGGTAACCAGACGACGAAGAAATAATATACACACAGAAATCCAAAGAGAGAGAGAGAGAGAGTGAGAGAGAGAAAGAATGCACATCTCCACCGCTTTAACTCGAACCGCTCTGGATTACGCTAAGCTCCTTCACTTATCTCAAAGTGGAATTTCCAACATCAGTCACGATAACGGCGCGGCCGAGCGACGCGAAGGAGAAGACAAGGCGGACAGACACCTCGCTTTCTATTAAAATCGCTCGTACCACTACCTTTCGACTTTGCTTGATCAGTTTGTGCGTTGTTTTGTTTTGAAAAAGAAAACACAAATATCAGCCATTCGGTGGACTAGCTACGTCAAGTTCACGTAGCTGTTTAAAAAAAAAAAAAAAAAACGCGTAAAGATGCTCACGATGGTCATAGTAGGCTGGAAAACGTAAAACGGGCGCACGTATAATAATAAAGGTGTAACGATCGCCTGTTTTTGTATTTGTTTGTTTTGCGTTCGGTTGTTTATTTAATTCCAAAGTGTTTCCCAACATTGACGTTTTTAACAGTTTTATTATTAATTAAAGCTACATTTACCGTTTAACAAAACAAGTTCTCGCGTTACGTTACGGCGGCTTTAAACAGGGACGCCGCACCGACGCAATCAGGTCCTGGATTCCGATTGGTCGGAAGGCGCCGACGCATTTTCTGACAAATCAACGGTTTACACTACGTTAACGCGCTCGTTTCTATAGCAACCGCTCCGTATGAACTGACGTGGCGACGTTTACGGAAGGAGTCTCCAGTGTCAGAGGTGAAGTTGTAGCTTTACGGACGAGGACAGGACGAGGGAGTCTGCGCTTCTTTGCGGGTTTTTCGTTCCTAAACACGTGACGTGTCCAGACGCTGCGGAGTCGGACTTGTGAGCTTTCAGAGTTCAGACGTGTTCCTGAGGTCACGCCTGCACTTTTCTTCCATACATCACGTGCTGACGCTGCTGTGTTTGTACAGTCCACACCGCGCTGTGATGCTTGGCCACACTGATGATGATGGGTGTGTGTGTGTGTGTGTGTGTTGCACTCCGAGTGGATGATATTAAACACTACAGAACATTCTATCAGTTTCTCTAACAGATAAGCGAGCAGGGAGGAGAGTGCCAGAACATTGTTCACAGCTGAAAGAGAGGAAGAAGAGGACGATGAAAAGCAGAAGGAAGAACAGAGAGAAGAAAAAGCGGGGAAAGAAGAGATGAAAAGCAGAAAGTTAGTAAAGAAAGAAGAAGAATGTAAGTATTAGAATTAAAAAGAGAAGGAGACAAGGAAGAAGGGAAAAGAGAACAGGTAGATAAGAGGAGAGAAAGAGGAATAAAGGGAGGGAAAACTGATGAGCAAAGAGAAAGGGGAAGAGAAATTTCGAGAAAGAGGTGAACGGATGGAAGTTGTTAAAAAAAATAAATGATAGAGAGGGACGAGTAGAAGAGGAAAGGAAGAGGTGAAGGAATAGAAAGCGAAGGAGACGCTGAAGAGAAAAGAAAGAAAGTTAGGCCAGAGAAAAAGGAGGAATAGAAGAAAGGTGGAAGGAAGGAACGAGACGGAGAGAAAGGGAATGAGAAAGGGAGACGATAAAGTAAGGAAGAGGAAAGGGAAAGAAAAGTAGAAAATGCAAGAAAAGGGGGGGGGGGGAATGAAGAAGAAGAATAAGACGAGGAAAAAGAACAACATGAGAAAAGGAAACGAAAAAAGAACAAGAACGAAAGAAAAGAATAAGAGAGAGGAAAAAAAAATGCAAAGAAGAGAAGAAAAGGAAGAATAGAGAACGAGGAAGACGAGCGTAATGTAGAGGAGAGTAAAGAGGAGTGTGTGTGTGTGTGTGTGAGAGAGAGAGATGGAGAACGTGAGGAGCAGAACCGAGCTGATTTACTGCTCCAGCTTCGGCTTGGTCCAGAATCAACAGCGCAGGTATGCAGCAGGGAGAAACCCACACGGAGGGAGCGAGGGAGCGAGGGTTTATTATTACAGCCACCAAACGGTCTGTCTTCCCGCTGAAGGTCACACAGAGGTCATGCACTAATACTGAACTATAACCAACACACACACATACATACCCCCGTTTGGGACACGCCCATTTTCTGACTGGAATGACACTAATCATCACTAATAAAGTGTTTGCGACGTCCTCGAACACTCCTCCTCTCTCCCTTGTTGTCTTTTTACACATCCTGCTTCTTTTTCTTCTTCCTTTCACCCCCTCTTTCTCTTTCTATACTTCTTCCTCTCTTTATTTCCTGATCTCGCTGCTACGTTTCCTTTCCTCCTCTTTCACCATCTCTCTTCTTTCCCTTTCGACTCTTCCCCCTTCCCTTCTTCTTACTTCCTTTCTTTCTCATTATATCATTTCCTCTCTTCTTTCTCTCCCCCCCCACTCTTCTTTCTTACCCCCTTTTCTCCTATTATACCTTCTCTCATTCTTTTTATCCTCCTCCACGTTTATGATCTTCCTTTACTCTTTTCTTTGCCTTCTTCCTCTCTTCAACCTTACTCACTTTTCTCTTCTTCTCTCTCCATTCATGATCAAAAGCATTTACACCAGATCTGACTTGCAGGACATTTAGCCACGCCCACAAAACACCATCAAAGGCAAGAGAGAGAGACCAAGACGACAAAACGGCGATAAACTTTCCCCTAATTCAGCTCAGCCGCCACAGACACATGCTAACGCTAACGTGTACTCGGGTCACAGGGCGCCATTACTTTTTCAAGTCTCATTCGTCTTCCTTTATGGGTTTGCTTTGGAATCGATCAGTCAATTTAAATGTAATTTCACGCAGAGACTCGAACTCCGGAGCGAAACGTAGGATTTTCCCGAAGTTTCGCTGACGCGACAGCAAACAATTTTACGAATAAATTTGTTCGTACTCAGTTCCGTCTACCTAGACTACTGTTCAGAATTCGGCCCAGTCTCATCACCTGCTTTGGATTTTCTCCGCTCGTCCTCACGTAACCAAATACGGAAAACGTTTTCTCGTGAAAATTCCTGAGCTCTGACGCGTGACGTGAGCTTTAACGTGGACGTCGGCGGAGAGCTCCGGCGTGGCTCGGGTTTCACGGACAGGACAGGTGTAGCGAGGACGCTTTAAAACCGTAAACAGAGCGCGCTGACGGTTAAGCGCTCAGTGTGTTCGGATTTCAACGTAGTAGACAGGCGTGGTAATCCTTCCTTCTGAACCCCCTACCACCCCCCCTCCACCCCCCCACATCACAGTTCATGATAAATATCCAAAATCGTATAAATACACAGTATAGCTACTGTGACGCAAGTGAAAACATTACGACGTTCCAGAACATTCAATGTAACCATAAACCCGTAGAAAGTCTGTAAAATAAATAAATAAACAAATAAATAATTCGTCATTTTTAAATAACGTCGTGAAGTTGATCGTTTTGCTCGAACAGCGTGTCCCAAAGTGTTTTATTCCTCTCGCAACAACAGCGGTTTGTCTGCGCTAAACAACGCGTCGTACTATTTACGTCGAAAGTTCCGGAACGAGCCCGGGTTCTCGCTTACGTTATGGTAGCTATAGACACCCAAAAAAAAAAAAACACAAAAAAGACTGTTACAAAGCGCCGACACTGGAGACTCCTTCCATCGATGTTTGTTAAACATCGCCGTAATCGCGTTTAATCCGATTAGCATGAATTGGCGTGAATTAGCGGTTACTATAGAAACGATCACGTATTAGAACGTACACGCACAGTGAAAATTCGATCCAGGATTTAACCGTACGCAGGGCTCGATTTCTCAGGCGTTCCACAAGAAACTAAGACATATATATATATATATATATATAATAAAATATTGTTCAGTAACAATATAGAATATGACGGAACCCTGAGCCTGCGAGAAATAAATCCGCAGATTGCCCCTCCGTGCAGAGACCCCTGGGAAATAAGGCCATCCGCAGAGGTTCTCTAATTGAATTGTCCATTAGGTAAATAGAGTTGGCTGTAATGTAAATCGTCCCCGGCAGCCGCTGACGTTTCCCCGAGTCCAAACGGCCCGTTATCTCTCTTTAACAATGTCAGCGCTCGCCTAAATACCCCTGCGTTCAGGGGAAAGAACGTCCATTAGCTCATTTTCTGCCCGTGTTTGAGTGAAACACTAGGGGGGGGGGGGGAGAAAAAGAAAAAGAATTTGAAAAAATAAATAAATAAATAAATAAATAAATATAAAATCTTAACAGGCAATCGGACAAACTGAAATAGAAACAATAAAACGTAAATAAAATAAAACATTTTCATTCAAAATAGAGATATTCAATAAATATACGAAATAAACCCATTAATGAACGAAGAAAAAGCGTACTACTAAGTAGTGTATGTTAGTGCTTTAACATAGTACTGCACTATTAAAATTCCTACGATATTATATATTAGTATATATCATTACTACTGTTGAAGTGTTTTTACGATTATATATATATATATAAAATAAAACATGGAAATATAATAGTAATAAGGTTTAAAAATATACTGTGGATATTCTCCATAATTACATTTCATTAAAATTGGTATGACAGTAAAATCACTGTTCTATTGTAATTACATTCGGAGTGTATAAAGAGGGGAAGTACTGAGGACAGGCGAGAGAGACAGAGTGCTCGAGCAGTAAGACGCGTCTCACACGGACAGGAGGTGAGATTTATTAGGGAATGTGAGAGGATCGCATGGCGGTTGTGGAGAAGTATAAACTCCAGACGTTAAATATCTCTCATACGGAGCTTCACGCTGTCTCCTCTAACGCGTCCTGACACCAGGTCGCTTCTTCTCTCTCCCCGCCCCCCCCCCCGTTTTTTTTTTGTTGTTTTTTTTTTTTAAAGAGTGCCAAGTGTAATCAGAGATGAAGTACGGTTCAGTGGGCACAGCTGAGGGAAGGACACTTCACTGGCACCCGTTCACTCATCCCTCATTCAATGACAAAGGAGGAACTTCGAGAAAGGACTTTCCTTTAGATGCTACTGTCTCTACAGTCTACTGTCCTTTACACTCTACTGTCCCTAAACACTCCACTGTCCTTTACACTCTACTGTCCCTAAACACTCCACTGTCCATTACACTCTACTGTCCCTAAACACTCCACTGTCTCTAAACACTCCACTGTCCTTTACACTCTACTGTCCCTAAACACTCCACTGTCCCTAAACACTCCACTGTCCTTTACACTCTACTGTCCCTAAACACTCCACTGTCCATTACACTCTACTGTCCCTAAACACTCCACTGTCTCTAAACACTCCACTCTCCTTTACACTCTACTGTCCCTAAACACTCCACTGTCCTTTACACTCTACTGTCCCTAAACACTCCACTTTCTCTAAACACTCCACTGTCCTTTACACTCTACTGTCCCTAAACACTCCACTGTCCTTTACACTCTACTGTCCCTAAACACTCCACTGTCTCTAAACACTCCACTGTCCTTTACACCCCACTGTCCTTTACACTCTACTGTCCCTAAACACTCCACTGTCCATTACACCCCACTGTCCTTTACACTCTACTGTCCCTAAACACTCCACTTTCTCTAAACACTCCACTGTCCTTTACACTCTACTGTCCCTAAACACTCTACTGTCCCTAAACACCCCACTGTCCTTTACACTCTACTGTCCCTAAACACTCCACTGTCTCTAAACACTCCACTGTCCTTTACACCCCACTGTCCTTTACACCCCACTGTCCTTTACACTCTACTGTCCCTAAACACTCCACTGTCCTTTACACCCCACTGTCCTTTACACTCTACTGTCCCTAAACACTCCACTGTCCATTACACCCCACTATCCCTAAACACTCCACTGTCCTTTACACCCCACTATCCCTAAACACTCCACTGTCCTTTACACTCTACTGTCCCTAAACACTCCACTATCCCTAAACACTCCACTGTCCTTTACACTCTACTGTCCCTAAACACTCCACTGTCTCTAAACACTCCACTGTCCTTTACACTCTACTGTCCCTAAACACTCCACTGTCCTTTACACCCCACTATCCCTAAACACTCCACTGTCCATTACACCCCACTATCCCTAAACACTCCACTGTCCTTTACACTCTACTGTCCCTAAACACTCCACTGTCTCTAAACACTCCACTGTCCATTACACTCTACTGTCCCTAAACACTCCACTGTCTCTAAACACTCCACTGTCCTTTACACTCTACTGTCCCTAAACACTCCACTATCCCTAAACACTCCACTGTCCTTTACACTCTACTGTCCCTAAACACTCCACTGTCCATTACACCCCACTATCCCTAAACACTCCACTGTCCTTTACACCCCACTGTCCCTAAACACTCCACTGTCCTTTACACCCCACTTTCTCTAAACACTCCACTGTCCTTTACACCCCACTGTCCCTAAACACTCCACTGTCTCTAAACACCCCACTGTCCATTACACCCCACTGTCCCTAAACACCCCACTGTCCATTACACCCCACTATCCCTAAACACTCCACTGTCCTTTACACCCCACTGTCCCTAAACACTCCACTGTCTCTAAACACTCCACTGTCCTTTACACCCCACTATCCCTAAACACTCCACTGTCCTTTACACTCCACTGTCCTTTACACCCCACTTTCTCTAAACACTCCACTGTCCTTTACACCCCACTTTCTCTAAACACCCCACTGTCCTTTACACCCCACTGTCCCTAAACACTCCACTGTCCTTTACACTCTACTGTCCCTAAACACTCCACTGTCCCTAAACACTCCACTGTCCCTAAACACTCCACTGTCCTTTATACCCCACTGTCCCTAAACACTCCACTGTCTCTAAACACTCCACTGTCCTTTACACCCCACTGTCCTTTACACCCCACTGTCCCTAAACACTCCACTGTCCTTAAACACTCCACTGTCCCTAAACACTCCACTGTCCCTAAACACTCCACTGTCCCTAAACACTCCACTGTCCTTTATACCCCACTGTCCCTAAACACTCCACTGTCCTTTACACCCCACTGTCCTTTACACCCCACTGTCCCTAAACACTCCAGTCCTTTACACCCCACTTTCTCTAAACACTCCACTGTCCCTAAACACCCCACTGTCCCTAAACACTCCACTGTCCTTTATACCCCACTGTCCCTAAACACTCCACTGTCCTTTACACCCCACTGTCCCTAAACACTCCACTGTCCCTTATACCCCACTTTCTCTAAACACTCCACTGTCCCTAAACACTCTACTGGCCTTTACACTCTACTGGCCTTTACACTCTACTTTCCCTTTGTGCTACTGTGCTTACACAATACTCTCCTCACAAACTGATAGACAATTGTTGACTGTGACAATGCTAATTGCTAACAATTAAATATTATCTAGCAAGTTATCTATTTGCATCTCAGATTTAGACATTCTTCATGCAAAACTTTTCTTGACCAACATCCTTTGTATTCATGTCTGAATGTTTCAATCTTAATCTCAATCTGGCCGAAGTTTTGAGTCTTTGGACACACACACACACACACACACACACACACACACACACAGCAACCATATGTTCAATGTGACCCTCATTATTCTCAATTAGGGCAGCCATCCATGAAACCCTCATGCTGATAAAGGGGCGCTAACACCTTCGGAGACCACAGACTGTGTCCGTCAGAGGGTGTGTGTGTCCATGTGTGTGTGATCCTGGAAGGCATACAGGAGTTGTCGGGGTAAGGGAGTTGGGGAAGGGGAAGATGATTTTACTGAGAATAATGCAGGTCACTTTGAGCAGCTGATACTAGATGGTTAGCCATATGCTAACTGGCGAATGAATCCATATGGTACTATCACTATACACTGTTCTATGAGGATAAATATAGGGACAGTATTGTGTAAGGACAGTAGCAGGCTAGGAGAGTAGTGTGTAAGCGCAGTACTGTGTAGTGAAAGGGACAGTAGGGTGTAAATCGTAGAGACATTATTGTGTAGTGAAAGGAACAGTAGTGTGTAGTCCCTTACAATACACACTACTGTCCCTTTCCCTACACCCTACTGTCCCTTTCACTATACACTACTGTCCCTTTCCCTACACCCTACTGTCCCTTTCACTACACCCTACTGTCCCTTTCACTATACACTACTGTCCCTTTCACAACACCCTACTGTCCCTTTCACAACACCCTACTGTCCCTTTCACAACACCCTACTGTCCCTTTCACAACACCCAACTGTCCCTTTCCCTACACCCTACTGTCCCTTTCCCTACACCCTACTGTCCCTTTCCCTACACACTACTGTCCCTTTCCCTACACACTACTGTCCCTTTCACTATACACTACTGTCCCTTTCCCTACACACTACTGTCCCTTTCCCTACATCCTACTGTCCCTTTCCCTACACCCTACTGTCCCTTTCCCTACACCCTACTGTCCCTTTCCCTACACACTACTGTCCCTTTCCCTACACACTACTGTCCCTTTCACTATACACTACTGTCCCTTTCCCTACACACTACTGTCCCTTTCCCTACATCCTACTGTCCCTTTCCCTACACCCTACTGTCCCTTTCACTACACCCTACTGTCCCTTTCCCTACACACTACTGTCCCTTTCCCTACATCCTACTGTCCCTTTCCCTACACCCTACTGTCCATTTCACAACACCCTACTGTCCCTTTCACAACACCCTACTGTCCATTTCACAACACACTACTGTCCCTTTCACTACACCCTACTGTCCCTTTCACTACACCCTACTGTCCCTTTCACTACACCCTACTGTCCCTTTCCCTACACCCTACTGTCCCTTTCCCTACACCCTACTGTCCCTTTCACTACACCCTACTGTCCCTTTCACTACACCCTACTGTCCCTTTCCCTACACCCTACTGTCCCTTTCACTATACACTACTGTCCCTTTCACTACACCCTACTGTCCCTTTCACTATACACTACTGTCCCTTTCCCTACACCCTACTGTCCCTTTCCCTACACCCTACTGTCCCTTTCCCTACACACTACTGTCCCTTTCCCTACACCCTACTGTCCCTTTCCCTACACCCTACTGTCCCTTTCCCTACACACTACTGTCCCTTTCCCTACACACTACTGTCCCTTTCACTATACACTACTGTCCCTTTCCCTACACCCTACTGTCCCTTTCACTACACCCTACTGTCCCTTTCCCTACACACTACTGTCCCTTTCCCTACATCCTACTGTCCCTTTCCCTACATCCTACTGTCCATTTCCCTACACCCTACTGTCCCTTTCCCTACACACTACTGTCCATTTCACTATACACTACTGTCCCTTTCCCTACACCCTACTGTCCCTTTCCCTACACCCTACTGTCCCTTTCCCTACACCCTACTGTCCATTTCACTATACACTACTGTCCCTTTCCCTACACCCTACTGTCCCTTTCCCTACACCCTACTGTCCCTTTCCCTACATCCTACTGTCCATTTCCCTACACCCTACTGTCCCTTTCCCTACACCCTACTGTCCCTTTCACTATACACTACTGTCCCTTTCCCTACACCCTACTGTCCCTTTCCCTACACCCTACTGTCCCTTTCCCTACACCCTACTGTCCATTTCACAACACCCTACTGTCCCTTTCACAACACCCTACTGTCCATTTCACAACACACTACTGTCCCTTTCCCTACACCCTACTGTCCCTTTCCCTACACCCTACTGTCCCTTTCCCTACACCCTACTGTCCCTTTCCCTACACCCTACTGTCCCTTTCCCTACACCCTACTGTCCCTTTCACTACACCCTACTGTCCCTTTCACTACACCCTACTGTCCCTTTCCCTACACCCTACTGTCCCTTTCCCTACACCCTACTGTCCCTTTCACTATACACTACTGTCCCTTTCACTATACACTACTGTCCCTTTCACTATACACTACTGTCCCTTTCCCTACACCCTACTGTCCCTTTCCCTACACCCTACTGTCCCTTTCCCTACACACTACTGTCCCTTTCCCTACACCCTACTGTCCCTTTCCCTACACCCTACTGTCCCTTTCCCTACACACTACTGTCCCTTTCCCTACATCCTACTGTCCCTTTCCCTACACACTACTGTCCCTTTCCCTACACCCTACTGTCCCTTTCCCTACACCCTACTGTCCCTTTCCCTACACACTACTGTCCCTTTCCCTACACACTACTGTCCCTTTCACTATACACTACTGTCCCTTTCCCTACACCCTACTGTCCCTTTCACTACACCCTACTGTCCCTTTCACTACACCCTACTGTCCCTTTCACTATACACTACTGTCCCTTTCACTACACCCTACTGTCCCTTTCACAACACCCTACTGTCCCTTTCACAACACCCTACTGTCCCTTTCACAACACCCAACTGTCCCTTTCCCTACACCCTACTGTCCCTTTCCCTACACCCTACTGTCCCTTTCCCTACACACTACTGTCCCTTTCCCTACACACTACTGTCCCTTTCCCTACACACTACTGTCCCTTTCACTATACACTACTGTCCCTTTCCCTACACCCTACTGTCCCTTTCACTACACCCTACTGTCCCTTTCCCTACACACTACTGTCCCTTTCCCTACATCCTACTGTCCCTTTCCCTACACCCTACTGTCCCTTTCACTATACACTACTGTCCCTTTCCCTACACCCTACTGTCCCTTTCCCTACACCCTACTGTCCCTTTCCCTACACCCTACTGTCCCTTTCCCTACACCCTACTGTCCATTTCACAACACCCTACTGTCCCTTTCACAACACCCTACTGTCCCTTTCACAACACACTACTGTCCCTTTCCCTACACCCTACTGTCCCTTTCACTACACCCTACTGTCCCTTTCACTACACCCTACTGTCCCTTTCCCTACACCCTACTGTCCCTTTCCCTACACCCTACTGTCCCTTTCACTACACCCTACTGTCCCTTTCACTACACCCTACTGTCCCTTTCCCTACACCCTACTGTCCCTTTCACTATACACTACTGTCCCTTTCACTACACCCTACTGTCCCTTTCACTATACACTACTGTCCCTTTCCCTACACCCTACTGTCCCTTTCCCTACACCCTACTGTCCCTTTCCCTACACACTACTGTCCCTTTCCCTACACCCTACTGTCCCTTTCCCTACACCCTACTGTCCCTTTCCCTACATCCTACTGTCCCGTTCCCTACACACTACTGTCCCTTTCCCTACACACTACTGTCCCTTTCCCTACACACTACTGTCCCTTTCACTATACACTACTGTCCCTTTCCCTACACCCTACTGTCCCTTTCCCTACACCCTACTGTCCCTTTCACTACACCCTACTGTCCCTTACAGTACACACTACTGTCCCTTACAATACACACTACTGTCCCTTCCCCTACACCCTACTGTCCCTTTCACTACACCCTACCGTCCCTTTCCCTACACACTACCGTCCCTTTCCCTACACCCTACTGTCCCTTTCCCTACACTCTACTGTCCCTTTCCCTACACCCTACTGTTCCTTGTGAAATGTGAATAGTTGTGACCTTTCCCGAGTTATAAACACTTTGGCTGTGTCCTAAACCGTAATCAAACTCCTCTGTAGGCCATTAAAAGGACGTTGGAGTTAAGAAATCGATGAGCGAGTTCACGGCTCCGAGCCTACGGCGGCGTTCCGATTCCCTCGACGTCGACTTTATTCTCCCCGAAGCTACAGCCTGATATTCCAGCACTTAATTTAAGAGAGCAGTTAAATCACACGGGCCGCAATACGTCAAAGCGAGAGGGGGCCAAACACGCAGTAATGAAAAAGCTATGATTGCTTTTTCTGTCTCGCCAAATGACAGTTATCACCTCGATGACCCGCTCGGGGCCGCAGCCGTCGAGAAATGACACGCTGAGGGCATGACGTCGTCTAACAGGGTCGTTACAAAAATCAATACAAAACCCATTTCAAAAAGACACTCGCCGCCGTTCATTTATCGAATCGGCCGCAGGCAAGAAAACAAACTTAGGGTCCGAAAGTCTCGAGTGCGCTACCTATAACTGTCTCTATTCCTTCAGTTATCAAACACTAATGCCATCTTTATTTGGCTCAAACAAGAGTCACTGATACAAGTACAAAACTTCTAGGGAATTTCGGGAGTAGTGTGGAGGGATCGAAACCACTGTGGCGGCTTCTCTTTTTGGCCCCACCCATTTTTAACTGCGACCGTGGTATAACGCAACTGCACTAAAAGTACGCAAAGTACCCAATCTGAGCCACTTTAGTGTCTAATAAGGCTCTAAATATTTCACTCTCACAGACTTAAGCAGACGAGTGCGAATCATCCCGATGACCTGAGCGACGCCGTGGATTCGTTTCTGGTAACGGCGGACATTTTTAATCCTTCTTTGACTTTCTGTCAATAAGCAATCACGACAACAACAGAACACTGAGGCTAAATGAGCCGAAAACACATCAATCAAGACAGGCTCCATCTCTCCACCTCTCTCTCACACACACACACACACACACAGGTCGCTACTTGAGGCCATTGTATCCATACACACCACACCCTTACCGCGATTATACAACGTGGAAGCTAGCTATTCTAGTATGTAATGTTTAGCTGTTATGTTTAGCGAACACCTTATTTCATCTCATTTACAAACGAAGCTAGCTAGTTAGCCACGCATGTGTTGCTAACATCTTTCCTCAAAAGCGCATGCATGTTTAACTAACAATCTTCCTCAGAAACCTCTTGCTGCAATGCTAGTCATAAATATCCAGCTAATAGCACGCTCTATAAAGGGATTAGTTAGCAAGCTAGTTCGTGTTTAACGGGGGAAAAGGGGGGGGGGGGGGTGCAGGGGGAAACCTAAATATCATAAATAGCTAGCTAGCAAACAGCAGAATTTATAGTATGTTTAGCTAGTTATCGATCTATGTATGTTTAACATGTTGACAAATGACAAGCCCTTGTTGTACTACTAGTCATAAATAGCTAGCTAGCTGGCTGGCTAATAGCCCAATTTGTAGAGTTATCATTAAATTAGCATGATATTTACGCTTAGCTTCCATATTCAAATAACAACCTCTTGCTTTAATATCTGTATGAATTTGCTATTCAGCTGGTTAGAAGGCTATTTAGGTTTAGCTAACAATTCACACAACGATGCCTTATTGTAATGCTAGCCATAAACAGCCAGCTGGCTCACATGCAATTTAGCAAATGACTTATTAGCCAGCTAGCAAAGTGCTTACGTTTAGCTAACGTGTTAAAACAACAATTCCTGGTTGTAACGATGCGTAGCTAACGCGGAGCTTACTAGCAAGCTCATGACAAACAGCCTTACTAGCTGTATATGCCCTCGCTGTAATACTAGCTATAAGCAGCTAGCTACGGCTAATTCACAGAGCATTCGATTAAGACAGACTTTAGCTTCTTAACAAGTTACTTAAGTGTTTCTAACACATTCGAATGCTAGCTCTAATAACCTAGCTATAGAATAGTGGTTTTTATAGAGGCATTAGCTAGGTAATATATTCAAACGTCAGCCCTTCGTTATAATGCTAGCCATAAACATTAGTAGCTTGCTACCTGGGTAATGTTTCTATAAATTTGACACCGCTAGTTCGTAAGCTATTTATGTTCAGCTAACATGTTCAAGTAACAACTCTTAATTGTAATAACTATAATGAAAAAAAGCTGGCTAACATCTTTATAATGAAAGGTGGTCATGTGGATATGTTAGCTAATCATAACTAGCTTGCTATGAGCTCATGTGTCTATAAATTAGCTCTTAGCTAGTGAGGAAGCTATTAGCTAACAATATAATTATAGCCACAGGCTATGTAGCCAGCTAATTTGATTTAGCTAGTTTATGCCGAACGGATTTCCAGAATTTCTTCCAAATTTTTGAATGGCTAAATATGATTATTTATTTTTTTAAAATTCATTTCAGTTTTTTTTTTTTTTCATCCCGCCAGCCGCAACCTGGCTGAAAAGGAGAGCAAACAGGAAACGACAAACACAAAGAAAGAAGAGAGAAATGGAAAAAGGAAGCAGATGTCAGAGCCGATGGTAGTGTAAGGACACTCGGCCCTGGCGCTTAACGCTAGCACTGCGCACTTATTAGTGCCGAACAGGGAGCGACGACTTTTCAATCCCAGCCATGATTTGTTTCTGTATTCCATTTTCCGATGGAAGGATGAGATGGAATTTCGCCCCCCTTTATTCCCTATACAGCGATGTCCTGTAATAGGTTCTCACCGATACGAAGGCTGGCTAAAATAGAAAATTCAACACGTGTACGTTTGTGTCACAGCTGAAAATATTACCTCAGAAATGCACTCCTGTGGCTGAAATTTAAATTCCCTTTTTTTTTTTCTTTCTCCTGCCACATGTTTCTGTGTGTGTGCGTGTGACTGAAGTAAAAGCTAGATGAAATCAGACGACTGAATGAATTTTCCTGTCAGAAAGGAAGAACTGCTACACTTAGCATTAGCGATTACCGCACCAACACCAACTCTAGCAAGATCATCGCTAATTCCACTTAGTTAATTGTGAATGCATTTAAAGATACTTTAACGTTAGCCCCTGAAACATATTTTCAGTATTTTATTAGCTTAGCTTCTCTACTGAACGTACCAACAGCTGCTAAGACACGGTCGCACCACGGTCGTTGTTTTAAACATTTCTGAACGTTTTCTAATTTAATTGATGGGTTTTTAAAGATGCGCACGAATATTCGCGATTAATTTGCGTTTAAATAGCCTTCTTATCAGAATAAAAAACAAAGATTGAACAAGCCACGCCCACAAGCTATAATCTAGCGTGAATGCGAGGCAAGTTTACAAATAACGAGGACCCGGGCAGCCGTAGCTCCTCCCCCATCCATTTATTTGCATATTCATGACATCACATTTCCATGAGAGTCCTGGGAAGGTTTCTTCGCTCCTCCTCTCGCTGTTCCCGGTTAGTTTGATTTCCAGCGGCACTCGACTAGTAAACAAGTTGTTAGCGTCAGGCCGCTCGTTTGTGAACACCGGTTCGTCCGTAGCGCTCGATTGAAAAAGCAATTCGGCTCTCGGACTCGGACAATAAAAGAGCTCTAATCCGGTTTTATTGTGAGGGAATAATGAACACGGTGGCCCGAAGCGGCTCATATAAAAGCCGTCGCCCTCGCTCACATCTGGATTTCCATTACCGTCAGATCGGAGAGAGAGAGGGAGCGAGAGAGAAATGTCCTCCGGAGACAGCAGAGTTCCTCAGTGCGAATCACTTTTCAGATTTACGCCGGCGATCATGTTCATATGGCTTAGATAGGGTTTAGGGAACAGGGCGTGCGGTTTGGGACACGTCCACAATACAGCTTCTTCACCTCCACGGACATTTCTGTAAATTCTTTCAATTGTATTTGAAACAGTCATTTTACACAGAAATTATTTATTTTACGTTACAGGAATATTTGACATGGTATGTGTCTAAAAAAAAAAAAAACATTTATTTTTATCTAGCATTTACATTTTATATAGCATTTACACTCGTTTCATTTTATTTCCTTTTATGAAAAGAAAAAAAAAACGCTAAAGCGCATCTATTAAGGTTTTGAAACGTGCCTACTTTTGTCTTAAATGTCTCATACGATAGATTTACATGCATCCGAGGTCAAAAAACACTTTAACGTGCTCATAATTTAAACTGCAGCGACCCCCCAGTGTCACAAACGACTCGTTAAATGATTCGTTCTAAAGGATTCGTTCTAAACAACTCCTTTCATAGAGGGCATTCTCTGCTCTGATTGGTCAGACGTGCCAGTCTGTCGTGATTGGTCTACGGCTGCCGGAGATTTTGGAAACGTTGCAGATGTTTTTACGTTCGCAGACAGCTACGTATATAAACACGCTACGTGAAAGGTAATATTTGAAAAACCATAATAGGTGCACTTTGAATCAGAAATCACTTTATTTAACGCTATAATGGTGTTTTATATGGCATTAGGGCTTCCTTACTTAAAATGAAATCTTTTTTGAAGGTAATAATACAAAAATAGATTACTAGTGTGATTATACACCTGTTTATATCCATTAAAATGTCGTATTTAAAACATTAATCGTTTTTATTTAATGTTCTGTGTGGTGCTGAATTTGATACTTTTTGTTATTTAACCTATTGACTGTAGGTTTTTTTTTTTATACACACACACACACACACACACAACTGAGATGCTTATTTTCCTTTATGTTTTTGATATATATTTTTTAAAATTCCGTGTTTTAAATCATTTGATAATTCTTTGCCATTATCTTCATGTCTGTTTAATTTTTTAGATTAGGATCTTAAAAAAAAATGTTTCTGCTTTAATATTCAAATAACACACTTTAAAATGATACATTTACAGTTTAACTGTTAATCACATTAACACTTTTAATCTTAGAGACTTTTTATTTGTTAGTATAAATATTAATATCAATTTCCAGTCAGTTTTTACACCTTTACCTCCTTTGTTTATTTATTTGTTTGTTTATTTTACACTTAAGTTGTTACTACGCAGTGAATCAGTAATAAAAACATTACGTTACTAATTATAGAATAATTGTTTACTTCTCAAATTCTTTCGCTGAAAAAGGTCAAATGAAAAGCGAGGCATTTTGAATTTTTTTTCCGGATTAGTCGTGAAATGAAGGGTTTATTGTTTCGTTATTTCCATGAAATAACTGCCGCGACTGACGGGTAAAATTAGACGGCGTTTAATTCTTTAGCGGAGTAGAGCAAGTCTGATTTTTTTTTTTTTTTTTTTTACAGAGAAATCGTTGATCAGAAATGAGTCGTTTTTAAAAAGAATCAAATAAGTGGCGCCGAGCGGTACGAGATGGAGATTTACACCGATTCGTGTTTTAAGTATGAAGATCTTATTAGTACTAATTATTGAATTTATATTTCAAACAGAAGGAAGGGTAAATCACAGTGTGAAAAGAGTTCGCGTGCTCTCACACAAGTGTGAGAAAACTTCTGTAAGGAAATATGGACTGCCTTGTTATTTTGTGAAAACCAGATTTATTTATTTATTTATTTATCTATCTATCTACAGTTATCGCTGTTGATCTTCATCTGTCCCTCATTCCACTCCTGACAGTCTGAGAGAGGGAGAGAGAGAGAGAGAGAGAGAGAGAGAGAGAGAGAGAGAGAGAGAGAGAGAGAGCGTGTGTGTGTGTGTTGCCCATCTGGGGCTGAGACCCCAGAGCTCATGCCAGGAATTGGAGGAGAATCCTGTCAGGCTAGAGGACACACAGCCAGCACAGAGGTCACACACACACACACACTCTCTCTCTCTCTCTCTCTCACACACACACACACACACACACACAAAATGCAAGGTATAACCACTGAGACAAGAATGTAAAAATAATTCCCACCAGGGTGACTGTGTGTGTGTGTGTGTGTGTGTGTGTGTGTGTGTGTGTGTGTGTGTGTGTGTGACCTTCCATACACAATCTTCTTTGTGCCTCATAAACCCGACAGCTTCACACAATTAAACCCCGGCAGTTAAAGTGTAGCTCACATGATGTTTTTCTTACCACCGGAGGAGTGAAGCCCTTTTCGCATAGAGTGTGTGTGTGTGTGTGTGTGTGTGTGTGTGTGTGTGTGTGTGGGAGAGAGAGAGACACATTTTAGGTCACTTTATCACAGTATAATGTCGTACAGATATATCGTCACGCTTTTTTTCCGGGTCACCAGACACACACACACACACACACACACACACACACACACACACACACACACACTTCCTCTGTGCTAAAATCATCAAAGCAAACACAGTGCTAATTATTACACACAGCTCAATGTCACCTTCTCACTGTTACAGATTCAAACCGGCCAGCAGGTGTGTGTGTGTGTGTGTGTGTGTGTGTGTGTGTGTGTGTGTGTGTGTGTGTGTGTGTGTGTGTGTACGCACGCGTGTTCGACTTCTTACGACGTCTGAAGTTAGACAAGTGAATACACTCGCACTGATTTATTTCATGAAGAATGAAAAGAGAGAGAGAGAGATGAAGGAATGAAGTAGAGAAGAGACGAGGGAGGAGAAAAGAACAGCAACAGCAAAAACACAACAAAGGAGAGAATGGAAAAGATAAAGGAGAGAAAGAGAAGAAATGAGGGGAAAGGAAAACAGTAGAAGAAAGAAAAATGAGAAGAGGGAGAAGAAACTAAGAGGATGGAGAAGACGAGAAGAAAAGGGACAGAAGAAATCGAAAAGGAGAAGAAAACGAGGAAAGAACGTGTGAAGTGGAAGAAAGGATGAGAGGGAAATTGGAGGAGGTGATGGAAGGAGAGGGGAGGCTACAGAGGAGAAAAGAAAGAAAGAAAGAAAGAAAAAGGAGAAGTAGAAATGAAGGGGGAAAAGGAAAAGAAAAAAAGAGCAGGAAAAGAGGAGATAAGTGAGCAGAGAGAAGAAGAAAGAGAAAGGAGGAGAGAAATAAAGGGGGGAAATACAGAGAAAATATCATGGGGAGGAGAGAAAAGCAAAAGGATAGAGAAGAAGGATCGAGAAAAGAACTGATAGTAAGGAAGGATGAAGAAAAGGGAGAGGAAAACAGGAAAGAAAAAATAAGAAAAAAAAAGAGCAAAAGAGAAAAAGGGAAAATAAAGATGAGGCAAGAAAAAAGGAGGAAAGAAACTGTAGACAAGGAACAAAGGAGGAGGAAAAAGGGAGAGAAAAGGGGGAGCACACAGCTCCAGATAACAGAATTAAAGAAAGAAGAAAAGGAGAAACGTGGAGGAAGATGGTGTGAGAAATAAAGCAGAGAGAGAAAAGAAAAGAGAATGAGGGGGGAAAGAGAAGAATCAAAAAGGAGGAAGTCGAGGAAAGAAAAGGCAATGACTGAAAACAGATGAAAAAAAGAGGAGAGAATCGAAGAACAGAAAAGCAAGTGTGATGAAGAAAGGATCAGAGGGAAACGATATTTCACGTCAGCGCCGGAAGAGAAGAAAGGAGATGAATGGATGAACGATGTGGGGAAAAGAAGTGCAAAGCGCAGACTAAGAGGTGAAAATGAAAGTGAAAATAAGCTTCATGGGGGAAGGAGCAGGAGCTTAAGGGCCTTAGGATGATAAAAGGAGGAACTGGACCTCAGAATGGCAGGAGTTGGAGATTATGGACCTCAAAATGGAGGCACATGGAGTGTGTAGAACAAAGCATGGGAGGAGTAGGAGCCTGAGCACCTCAGGATGACAAGTTAGAGCAAGTAGGCCTTAGGCCCTTGGACATGCAGGACATGGGCTCAGGATGGCAGGAATATGAACCTGCCTGCTTCAGGATGGCAGGAGTAGGACTTTGTAGGCCTTAAACTGCCAGAAACAGAAGGTTTTTGGCTCACAAGCAGGCTTCTAGGACTCACCATGGGAGGAGTAGGACTTTGTAGGCCTCAGTATGGCAGAGGCAGGTCTCTGGCTCTCAATATGGCAGCAGCCAAAACTTGTCGACCTCAGAAGGGCAGATGTAGGAGCTACTAACCTTCAGGACTGACGAAACTGGAAATGGTAGGCTTTAGGACGGCAGTAATATGGGCTTGAGGAGCGCCGAATGAAAGGAGTGGGAGCTCATGATTAGAGGAGTAGGACCTTATGGACCTCAGAATAACAATAGTCAGAGCTTGTAGGCTTAAGTATGGCAGAAACAGAAGGTTCTTGGATCTCAGAATGGCAGGAGGATGAGCTTCTAGACCTCAGGATTGGAGGATTAAGACTCTATGGATCTCAGAATGGCAGGACTTGGTGCTATAGGCCTCAGGTGTGAAGGAGTACGATCTCAAGATGACAGAAGTTAAATCTTGTAGGTCAGAGGTCCTGGAAGAGGCAGAGCTTCATTACAACTTCTGACGGAAGCAGAAGGTTCTTGGTTCTCAGGATGGAAGAAGTAGAAGCTTCTAGGCCTCAGGAGGGCAAAAATACAAGCTTGTTCGCTTAAGGATTGGAGGGCTTGGAGATCAGAATGGGACGAATAAGGGCTTAAAGGCGAAGTAAGCGCTTATAGGCTTCGGGACAGCAGAAGGAGAAGGTTCCTGGATCTCAGGATGGCAGGTGCTACAAGTTAGGCTTGTAGGCCTCAGGATTGGAGCAGTAGGACCGTGAGGACCTCAGGATAAACGAAGGAAGAGTCTGTAGAAGTAGTCTGTCCAGCATGACAGAAGTGAAAGTTTGTAGATCTCAGGCCAGCAGAAATAAATGAAAAAAAGAAGGCAGGAGTTGCTCGCAGGCCTCAGAGGTCCAGGAAGAGGAGAAGCTTGTAGGTTTCACGACGGACTTATGCTTCACTATCTACATTATACAGTCGTGATTACAAAAACAAAGCAAACCCAAACCATCACGGTCGATCCAGTCCATGTTTCTGATTAAGGCAGAACTAGCAGGTGCATGGCATGGAGCTGTTAGTGTGTGGTTGATGAGCACCGCTTTGGCACGTAGCCATGGACAGACTGCAACACACTCGCTACGTAATCAATTATTCCAGACAATCTGCTTAAATCTCACTTTAACACATCCTGTTTATCCATGTGTTCAATTACAATGAACACTTTTTTACATTTTAGGTATATATTTTTTTTGTATTACTTCTAGTTCACTCACACACAAACTCCATATTAGCATAAGAACAGGTGGAGGAGGAAACCCCGCTACTGTACTGAGGCTAATTTGACACAATATGCATGACTAATGACGCCCAAAAATAACAAATTAGGGTTCACAGTTGGGACACGGGGCTCTGGTGATGGGACGCCACTGTGTGCCAGAAGGACAAAAGCCCAGAAAAGTCAGTGAGTGGTATTGGACGTCCTGTCCTTGGCACTTTTTTTGGCATGCGAGCGTCCCCCAAAACCAGTGCCATGCAATCCTGCTGGCAGACGAGAAGGACGCTTGGCTGTCACGCTCACTTTTCCATCCAAAGGACTACAAAGGGTCTGGATTGTGTTCATAGCGTGCTAATCATAGCGTGACACTGACGCTGACCCTGCCGTACACGCCAGAGGTGAGACGATCCTTATTTGAATCTAAATCGGACAAGTTTCCATCTTCTGAAAGACCTCAAAGAAAAAGTCTTGAGGCCAAGCAGAGCTAGGGTCCCTCGTACAACTTGCTAATTAACCAGGCTAATATAATAGCTAGCATTTGTGTGGGATCAGAGTGCAGAAACTGAAGCAGAAACGAAAAACAAGAACCGGTGATGTTTAGCATGTAACGTATAGCTAGAGCTTAGAGTCGTTTAGCATCTCCGTATCGTCTGCCAGGTTTTTTTTTTGTTTGTTTTTTTTTTTAAACAAAGCTAAAATACCTTGCCGTATGCTAAAAAAAAAAAAAAAAACTATGTAAAATCACTAGAAAGATTTTCAGAAGAGTTCAAGGGGGAAAAAAAACATTTAATTTTGCTAAATTAGCAGAAAGTAGCTAAATACATCAGGTAATAATAGTCTCTAAAAACAAAATACGCTTTTGCGCTAACACCTGAGAAGCAGCTACAAAATTAGCCTGACTAAATAAGGTCAGTCTGTGATACCTTTTAGCATTAGCATGGTCTTAGATTACAGAGGCAGTGAAGAAAGCAACAAAAAAAAAGGGGGGGGGGGGGGGGGGGTGGGAGGATTAACTTTATTATATCTTTATTATCTTTTTTTTCCCCTCAGGGATCCCTCCCTGTTATCCCGTCTTTTTTTTTTTTTTTGAGTGTCATCCGATGCTAACGCCTGCCAGTTATCCGGAGCGAACAGGTGGCACATTGCAGGTGGCAGGCTAATCCTTATAAAGATCTTACTTCATTAAGGAATCCGTTTAATGTAGCCACTCGATTGATAAATCGTCCAAACCGCAGGCCCGCTGCTTCTTACCTTTTTTTACGCCAAGTTTCACACGCAATGCGCATGTGTGGTAAATTAATTATTAATTAAGCATTTAATATAGATTTTTTAAAAAAAAGAATAATAAAAATAAAGCTAATGCAATGTCTTAGCAATGTTGTGTGAAATCCTTACACTGCTTTAAGAGCACTTAAAGAATAAACTATGCTAATACCTGTCTATGTTAGCATGCTAACATGCGTTCCGCATTAATGAAACAATAGTAAACAACATGCATCATAAATGCATAAGAGGACAACTGAAGCTGAATTAAATTACCTCAGACTAAATGACCTCAGCCTATGCTAGCAGGTTATTCTGGAATCTAGCATTAGCAGGGACTTTGTGTGTGAAGTAAATAAATAAACAAAATGACACCAATGACTTCGAAATCTACTCGAAAGAGAGAAGGATATTTACATGAAGGACATGTAGAGCTCAAGTCTATCCGCTAAATTGAACGCTAATTAATTGTCTTATCAAGTTAGCCTTAATATACTGCATAGCGAGAGGATGTGTGCGTTCTTGTACTCGCTTTACCGTTAGCCAAACGCGATTTATGTAGAATGCTAATCATATCCACTAACCTCTAATTAGCGGCTCAGCTAGCAAGCTCATTTCTGAGTGACATATTTATTGCATCGCAGACCATGTTCGTTTTTATTTCATTTATTGACTCTTCTATCGAACCGATTTGGACATTAGCATTATTAGCAATATGACATCGCAACTGCTGTAACATCTGCTTTAAAGATCACCAACCGGGCTTATCTCAGTCTCGGTGATTAGTAGTGTTAAACCATATCGTTGAGAGTAAGACAGAGCGCCTCTGAGGAAAACCACCGGAAGAAATTTACATCTTAAAGCACACGCTGAAAGGGTAGCTTGCCATTTGATGCAAAATGAGCCGGGTTTGATATGCAGGTTCTGACATTAGAAAACGGGAATGCTAATCCTTGAGAAATGGGGAAGGTTATGTCCGCGGAAGACAAAGAAGAGCGCGCTTTGAAAGCTGCTGAAACTGGAAGACTGTATACAGACGTATTGCTAGTATGCTAATTTTGCTGTTTAGCGGAGTCAAGTTCCATCAGCTGTAATGTACCACATTAACAAAGCAAATCAGATGTTATCATTTTTTAAACGTTCAGTATCGTTGCTCAAATCATTCACCGGTCCAAACGTCTTCATCCGCCATTTTTAAAACAAAACCTTTACGGAAAGAAAGTTCAGTTCCGTTAACAAAGAACATAGGCAACTAATCTGTTGTGACAACAGAGCAACAGCTAATAAAGTGTGTGTGTGTTGGGGCAGCTGGTAAATAGATACAACAGAGATGACTAATATTTTGTTGTTTGGTACAAATGATGCCTAATGTGTTTTCTCTAACTTTTTTTTTTTATGTAGCAGGCTATATGTAACCAAGTCATCTCCTGAGCTAGCTAACAGTAACCTCCCCTCTAGTAATTTCTGCTTTCCTGTAGTAAATATCTCTAGCTAGCATTAACCCTGTGTGCTAACTGTTTTCTAGCTGGAAGTAATCTCTCATGGTAAATGTCTAGCTAAATTTACCCTGCTGTGGTAAATTTCTAACTAGCAGTAACCTCCTGTGGTAAATTTAGAACTAGAGGTAAGCTCCTGTGGTACAAATTACGCTAGAAGTATATTTATAGCTAGCAACACTCTCCTATGGTAAATTTCTAGCTAGCAGTAACCTCCTGTGGTAAAGTTCTAGCTCAATGTACCCTGCTGTGGTGACTTTCTAGCTAGTAGTAATCTCCTGTGGTACATTTCTAACTAGAGGTAACCTCCTGTGGTACATTTTTTTAGTTAGAAGTAAATTTATAGTTAGCAGTATCCTCCTGTGGTAAATTTGTAGCTAGCAGTACCCTCCTGTGGTAAAGTTCTAGCTAAATGTACCCCGCTGTGCTAACTTTCTAGCTAGCAGTACTCTCCAGTGGTAAATTTCTAACTAGAGGTAACCTCCTGTGGTACATTTTTAAATAGAAGTCAATTTATAGTTAGCAAAACCTTCCTGTGGTAAATTTCTAGCTAGCAGTACCCTCCTGTGGTACAATTTAATCTACAAGGATATGTATAGCTAGCAGTATCCTCCTATGGTAAATTTCTAGCTAGAGGTAACCTCCTGTAGTACATTTTTAGTTAGAAGTACATTTGTAGTTAGCAGTTACCTCCTGTGGTAAATTTCTAGATAGCAGTACCCTCCTGTAGTCAATGCCCAGCTAGCAGTACCCTCCTATAGTAAATTTCTAACTAGACATAACCTCCTGTGGTACATTTTTAGCTAGAAGTACATTTGTAGTTAGCAGTTAACCTCCTGTGGTAAATTTCTAACTTGAGCTAACCTCCTGTAGTCAATTTCCAGCTAACAGTGCCCTCCTATGGTAAATTTCTACCTAGAGGTAACCTCCTGTGGTAAATTTCCAGCTAGCAGTGCCCTCCTATAGTAAATTTCTAACTAGAGGTAACCTCCTGTGGTAAATATCCAGCTAGCAGTACCCTCCTGTGGTAAATTTCTAACTAGAGGTAACCTCCTGTGGTAAATATCCAGCTAACAGTGCCCTCCTATGATAAATTTCTACCTAGAGGTAACCTCCTGTGGTAAGTTTCCAGCTAGCAGTACGTTCCTATAGTAAATTTCTTACTAGAGGTAACCTCCTGTGGTAAATATCCAGCTAGCAGTACCCTCCTATGGTAAATTTCTAACTACTGGTAACCTCCTGTGGTACATTTTTAGCTAGAAGTAAGTTTGTAGTTAGAAGTACCCTCCTGTGGTGTTGCATCATGCAAGCTGATGAAGCAATGGAAAGGATGTGATAATAGCCATAGTCAATCCTGTGCGATAAACATTTCTGTCTGTCAAACTTTAACGTTCTGTGTAACAAGCTCAAGGACGGAAATAAGGATTGATTAAAAGATGTCAAGTGTACATTTCACCCTCGTCTCCGAGAGCATTCGATCCAAATTACCGAGAGATTTCATTTAAAATCAGTGATAATAAGGAGAAAAAAGTTCTTATCGTGGAGCCAGACATGGCAGCTAATTTAGCGTGCAGCTAGGTCTTCATATCTCAGTGTGAGGTACTTAATTTGTGCTTTGGAAAGATGGAGAAGAGGGAAAAAAAAAAAAGTACAGCGTTACAGGTGTGAAGAGGCAATTAGCTGTCCGTCTGAATCAAGGTCATGATTGTTATCCGGTAACGGTTGTTCATTTTCCCTTCCTCTCTTTATAGCGAAAAGTAGCCTTTATACTTTAAATTGACAACGCAGCAATCTGATTTACCTCGTGTTTCATTAACGCTTCCATTCTTCAGAGCGGTTTTTATATTACAGAGAACGGTACAAGTGTGCAGCAGAAAGAGATGGATAGTGAAGGGTATCGCAGCTATATCTAAGAATGAGTCACTTTAAATGAATGCAGAGAATATTAAACATTTATACACGTAACCTCCTGTGGTAAGTTTTTCTAGGTTATAGTTACCTCCTGTGGTAAATTTCTAGCTATCGGTAACATGTGGTACTTTTCTAGCTAGTAGTAACCTCTTGTGGTATTTTTATTTTTTTCTAACGACGAATAAAATTTTTTTTTTTTTTTTAAATCTCACACTAATGCGAATGACTCGCACGAAATCCCACATAACGTCTTACTAATTCTAATGAAATCGATCACTTTCGCACCAAATTCCAGCAATTTAACAAAGTGATCGATTTCATTAGAATTAGTAAGACGTTATGTGGGATTTCGTGCAAGTCCTTCGCATTACTGTGAGTTTTTTTTTTTTAGTATTTTTATACGTCGTGAGGATTAGCGTAAAACTTCTGGATTTCTGTCGACGTGGTTAGTAGTGGTGTTTGTAGAATTTCAGTACAAATCTGAATTAGCTCAGGATTAAAAGATACAGATTAGCTAGGAGGTAGCTACAGTAACGTTCGTTTTTATTATTACCACAACTAGGATTTATTATTATTTCTTTTAAAATCACTATGTTACTATTTCTTAATGATCATTCTGTCCGTGATGTTTGTCAGACTTTCGCTATTTTCCAGTGAACAGAATTAAGGGATTTTTCTTTCTTTTATTTATTTATTTATTTTTAAATGGTACAAATAAGGCACCTGGAAGAGGTCTTTATCCTGCCTACACTTTGAAGAACATGATGGGGGTAGGGGCTCTTTTCTTTCTTTCTTTTTTTTCCCCATGGCCTGATGAGGAAATACACGGATGTGAGTACAGGTTGACTTTTTTTTTTTTTTTTTTAAATCATCCATTTCCACCTTGTTCGTGCACATTCTGGCCGTTCGTCAGCGGCATGCCAGTTTGTGACAACCCCGCCTGTTTCGCAACAAACGTGGTCGGCGCAAATTGCCAGCAAGATCTCGTCGTCCAATTTGTCTCAACAGAAGTAGAGGGACGTCATGACGGTGACCCTTCCTGCATCGTTATTCCCCTTCAAAATAACCCGCTTGGCTATTTCAGAGACGCCAAGACGACTGAGAGAGAGAGAGAGAGAGAGAGAGAGAGAGAGGTGGTGTTGTGGGATAATGGCATTGGTATCAAATTTATTCCTTCCCCATCTACCTCGTGTCTGTGAAAGCAGACATGCGGCGAGGTCGCGGGGTCAAAGCGCGAGGAGACAGTGTCGTGTGCGAACTGTCACGCTTCGCCACCTACTATGACACGCGCTGTGCCGTTTGTCGTCTGTCCGACATGCAAATTGTCCCGGGCCTGCTGTCATGAAAAAAAAAAATGCAGCTGCCTCCGAGAAACGTGAAGAAGGAGAAGGAGAAAACGAGCCCACCTGTAACTGCTGAAAGGAGTGATGGACAAGCATTCAGAAACGGCGACGAGAAACGCTTCGCTTTCCAGCACGCTCGGCACGAAAAATTCCTCTCCAGGACCCGAACTCACTCGAGGCTTTCAAATCAGGAACCCAGCTGGAAAGCAGACAGGACGACATCAGCGTCTCACGCGCTTCGGGAATTAATCACTGCAATCTCATCGTGTGCGGCACAATACGTCTAGGAACTATAATCCAAACAGAAATATCGTCAAAACGTCGCAAAATTAATCAGTAAATTCTGCATTTCTACGGCGAAAAGTCCAAATCTGCACACAAAATTCATACACAAGAGTAACACATTCTGAGGACCGGTGCTAGAGGTCGTAACCTTTCTTACAACATACTGGTCTGAAACGCAACAAATTTTTTTGAATTAGTGTGAAATCGTTGTGTTTTGTACACGCGAGTCAATGGAATTAGTCTAAAATTACCGGATTTTAAAAATAAACAATTCTAATATCAGTTTTCTTTTTTTTAGATTTTACTTTAACTGCAATTTTAATTTACACTACAATGCATCTTAAATATGAAAGACTTATTACAACTTATTTCAGACAATTCTAGACCGATAGATCGACAGATCGATAGAGAGAGAGAGAAATTGAAATGCATTTAAACAGCTTGTTCATTATCTGAGATCGTTTAATATATTAAAATCAAATTTGAGCACGTGACCCCTCCTGATTGTCTTCGTTTGCGTGCGCGCGCGCACACACACACACTTCCTCCACCATGTATATTATATATAAGAAGGATTAAATGTAACCACAGCTCACTCGCTCTTTTTTCTTTCTTTAATGATAAGTCTCTTCTCTCATCGTATAATTTTCCTCCAGGCAAATATATTCATCCTCCACCTTTCTAATCGCGCGGGACGTTTTGCATAAAACCCGCCGATATTCTCCGAGAATCAAACATATCAAAAGGTTTCCTGTCTTTGAAGTGCGGTGGTCCCTAATTTCAAAAACAGATTCTGATGATAAATAAATGCATTATTTATGATCCAGGAGGGGGAGGGTGGTGTGTGTGTGTGTGTGTGTGTGTGTGTGTGTGTGGGCGGGGGGGGGGCGGTTAGGGGGACAAGACTCCGAGCGCGCGGCCACATTTGAAAAATGTCATCCGTTGCGGGACGGACGCGTCTCTCCGGCGCGCGCCTGCCTGCCTCTTCAGCTCGAGACACAAAGACCAAAGCAAAAAATAACACCACGCAGATATTTATTTATTTATTTATTTATTTATTTATTTGTTTGTTTGTTTGTTTGTTTGGGCCGTGGACGTAATTCTCAGCGTGTACAGTGTCAGTGTATAAGAGCTGACGCATGCGAATACACACACGGAGCTCTTACACTGTAACCCCTTCCTGATTAGTGAGGTGAACATTTACATGACATCATAAATAACAAGTAAACAAAGCAACAACAACAACAAAACCCCAAACGTAGAAACGCATTACTTTAGTAAGGTTCAGAATGCTCATAAACATAATATTATTATCATTTATATTACTACATGTAATATTTTATATATATATATATATATATATATATATATATATATATATATATATATATATATATATATAAAATCACATACATGTAAAAGAACACTTTTTTTTATTATTATTATTTATTTATTTACCTACCTATCAAACTGGATTTTATTTCATATTATTTTCCCTATCAGTTTGATGATGTTTCATTTAATAATTTACTATTTATTTGAAATAGAACTTTTAACGTATCAAAACAATTACCTTACAAAGCAGGAAATGACAAAACCATCAAGCAATTGATATTTAAAGCGTATTTATATTTGAAACAACAAATGATTAAATATTACACAAGCAGAAATCTGAGCGCTTTGCTCAGAGAACTTTATTTATTTAGCTTATTGTTTAGGAGAAATGTGCTATATTACTTAAAGTACAAAACAGAGGGAGTATATATATAAGAATATTGGTACAAATCTTGCGTACAAGCTTTCTAATCGAAACGCGTTATACGGTAATTCCTGGCGCGCTCGCTCATTCGCTCATTCACTTCTTCTTCTTTGAATCTTTTCGCTTTCATCCCACACCGGAGGCCTCGCTCTTCAAACAGGCGTGTTATGCATTAACGCCGCACCGAGGCTAATCCGTAACACACGCACACCCTTTCCGAGTTTAAATTTCAAACCACTTCACACTTTCGCAGCTCGGTCATTCGAGCACGTGTTAGAAACGCCGGCGTTAGGCAGCCGAGCGTGTCTAAAGCGTCCTCTGTAAATCGGCCGCCGCTCACGGCTCTGGCGTCTGACGTGGCCTTTAGTCAGTAATTAGTGACGAGGTGTGAGGAAGAGAGGAAGGAGCGTGTTCGCGGAGGGCGGCTGGAGGTCAAACGTCTTGGCGAAGTACCGAGAAGTGTTTTTGTTTCGTTACGTTTACGTTACGGCCCATCTGCACAGCGCGTTAGCGGAACAGCCGCTTAGCGTCACGTGATCGCCGCGTTCGAGTGACTTCGGAATTTGATCACGGCTTCGAACGTTCAAACAGTGACGCGCCGCTAAAAACCTAAAAGGGTTTGGCTAGCGTTCGATGCTAACTTTAGTAACAGTGTCATTTTAGTCATACGGTCATTTTTGTAGTAATTAACCAACACGTCTGAGGGAAACGTCGATATTCCAAACATTTCTTTCTCATTTTCACTTCGGTCATACGTTTATGTTTGCTGTGTAACGGAAGTCCTAGCTTGCTAAATCATAATGTTTATTTAGTTCCTTCAAAAATATATATATATATATATTTTTTTTTTTTTTTGCAGTTTACCAACACGTCTGAGGTAAACGCTGACGATCTTGACGGTTTTATCTTGTTTGTACCGTCGCCGGACTTTTACAGTACATCGCCCGTGGAAGCCATGACAATTATGAGCTAACTAGCTAAATCCTACGTGCTACTACGCGGAGTCATCAAACGCTTTTTCTTTTAAATCGACGTTTGAGGAAAATTCTCAATATTTCAGTCAAACCATGTTGTCTAGTGTCCGCCGTCACTGTGCTAGCTACCTAGCTAAATCGTTAACCCTGGTTATTAGCCAGGTTAGACTTGCTGTGCGTACTGTACTAAAGTGAGAGGGAAAAAAAAATGCGACAGTTTTGCATTAATCCGTAAACGCAGATCAAGTTCAGGTGCAAATCAATTTTTTCACTCATAGCTACAAAGCTATCGTTGCGTTCTACGAGACTTAAGCTGATCAGATATCAGGTAGCTAATGTGAGCTGCAGATATTATCTGTTATATAAAAATGTGTGAGTGCTTCGTTAAAATCCTGCGTAAATCGCAATTAGCGGAATTTTAATGCTAATCAAATGGAACTTGTGACATTTTGTAACGTCCAAGTAGATAGACAGACGGATACCGCACTGTATAGGATGAAGGAGGAGGCCAGGAACGAGGGATCGATGTATTTCCGAGGCGTAACAGTACTACAATGGCCGCCGCCGTGTGTAAGTGATGAGCTCTGCTCCTCGGAGTGTGTTCGCTTTAACCTCCGAGTCACAAGGTTATTTCCACACACAGCGGCCCGTGATTAATGATTAACGCTCCTCAACTCACCTTTATCTCCATCAGCGTTAATTAAACGAAGGTCAGCTTCGGCCTGCTTCCACATAATAAATCACCTCCGGGCCTCTGTATGCGCTCTTTGCACTTTCCCCACATCGCAATACTGGGGGTTTTTTTGTTTGTTTTTTCCCCCCTAACATCGACTTCCTTTTCGTTTAATCCCGGCTGCCATCCGTTTTATTACTTAATCAGCTCGAGTGAACTTCGTTACACGAGGAATCGAGTCGACGTTACCGTAGCACAACTTATTTACACACGTTGTGTTGTTTTGTTGTTAATCTATCTGCGTGTTAGCATCTGAAATCAAATACATGGCGTGAATACGCAGTACAAAGCTAAACTTACACACAGCTGAAGTGACTTCACGCTGTGTGAACGACGTGTTAGCGGCTACGTACTAGCTAGCTAAACTGAGCCCTTTTTTAAAAAATAATAATAATTCAACACCACGTCTGAGGTAAAATGTTTTAGATTATTTTCGCGTCCACTGTGCCTTTACGTTCGTTCGAAAGACTCCGCTAGCTAAATAATTCGTCGTTTTAGTCGCCTGGAACGACGTTTTTAGCAACAAACAAATTTTAGCAACAAATCTGAGGTAAACTTTGATATTCCGGACTCTTTTTTTTTTTTTTTTGCTTCTTGTTTCCTTTTCCTGTGTGCCTTTACGTTTGCTGTGTAAAACAGTTAGCGGTTAAGTGTTAGCTCACTAGCACGTTTTTATTTACTTCATGTATTTATTTATTGTTTGTATAAAGAGCTAATGTAAGAGTATGCAACCCACGCTAGCTAAAATCCTAATTTCGCATGACTGATTCATCATTCATCAACACATCTGTGGGAAAAGTTGTCTTATTTCAGTGCTATCTAGCTAAACCGTGTCCTTTCTAAGTGATTTACCAACACATCTGAGGTAATTTGTTGTTCACTGCACTT
>NC_030416.2:1810259-1887759 GCF_001660625.3 Ictalurus punctatus
AACCGAGATGAACTTCTAGCAAAGTGACGGAAAGTCCAAAGTGTGGAGAAAGAACGGATCCGCTCGTGATCCAGAACATACAAGCTCACCTGTGAAACATGATGGAGGTAGCGTCATGGCTTGGGCTCTCATGGCTGCTTCTGGAACATTCTCACTAATCTTTATTGATGAAGAACTCATGATGGGAGCAGCAGAACGCATTCAGAAGTCTACAGGAACGTTCTCTCCGCAGATTTACAGAGAAATGCATCCGAATGAATCAGGACTTTACTTCAAGACTGATCTGTTCCTATACTTTTGTTCGCTTAAAAATTGAGTGATGCAAAAAAAGCCGTATATTTTATGGTGTGTAAGACGTCTAGACGTAAAATACAGGAAATGAACGCTGAAATCCTAAACTCTCGTCTCCATCTTTTCATCTCAAACCCAAAAGTCTTTGGTGTAGAGCACAAACTAATGAATTGGCCTCGCCGTTCCAATAGTTTTGGAGGTGACTATCTCTACATCGTTCTGTCTTTGTGTGTGTGTGTGTGTGTGTGTGCTGTCCTGAGTGGAAGGGCGTGGTGGTGGCTGCTCCACTGTACCGTGGACAGGGTGATAGAAAGGCAGCGCGAGTGGAAGTGAGAGCTGAACGCAGTGGGTCTGGATCCGCGAGATAACGAGCGACGGAGGGAAATCCCGCTCAGACACGCAGAGACGTTTCCCCATGGAGGACCTTCATTAGGACGAGTCTAATCTCACCGTCTCGCGCTGATAAGGCTTCATCACCAACACGGCCCAGTCACGGTTCAGCCTGGCGCACGAGACTCACACACACACTCAACTCTCACACACACACATATATACTCGACTCTCATGCACACACTCACACCCGACTCTCATGCACACACTCGCACGCGAGTCAATTGTAGGCGCAAACTCTCACACACACTCGACTATGACACACAACTCACGGTCGACTCACACACACATGCTTCGTCTGTGTTTGTTGTACAGCTGTATCTGTCCGAGAGACAGAGAGGTAGGAGAGAGACCGAGACGGAAAGAGAGAGAGAGAGAGAGTCAGAGTGAGAGCAAGAGAGAGAGAGAGAGCGAGAGACAGAGTGAGAGGAAGAGAGAGCGAGAGACAGAGTGAGAGGAAGAGAGAGCGAGAGACAGAGTGAGAGGAAGAGAGAGCGAGAGACAGAGCGAGAGGAAGAGAGAGCGAGAGACAGAGCGAGAGGAAGAGAGAGCGAGAGACAGAGCGAGAGGAAGAGAGAGCGAGAGACAGAGTGAGAGGAAGAGAGAGCGAGAGACAGAGTGAGAGGAAGAGAGAGTGAGAGAGACAGAGTGAGAGGAAGAGAGAGCGAGAGAGACAGAGTGAGAGGAAGAGAGAGCGAGAGACAGAGGAAGAGAGAGCGAGAGACAGAGGAAGAGAGAGCGAGAGACAGAGTGAGAGGAAGAGAGAGCGAGAGACAGAGTGAGAGGAAGAGAGAGCGAGAGACAGAGTGAGAGGAAGAGAGAGCGAGAGACAGCGAGAGACAGAGCGAGAGGAAGAGAGAGCGAGAGACAGAGTGAGAGGAAGAGAGAGCGAGAGACAGCGAGAGACAGAGCGAGAGGAAGAGAGAGCGAGAGACAGAGTGAGAGGAAGAGAGAGCGAGAGACAGAGTGAGAGGAAGAGAGAGCGAGAGAGACAGAGTGAGAGGAAGAGAGAGCGAGAGAGACAGAGTGAGAGGAAGAGAGAGCGAGAGACAGAGTGAGAGGAAGAGAGAGCGAGAGAGACAGAGTGAGAGGAAGAGAGAGCGAGAGACAGAGTGAGAGGAAGAGAGAGCGAGAGACAGAGTGAGAGGAAGAGAGAGCGAGAGACAGAGTGAGAGGAAGAGAGAGCGAGAGACAGAGTGAGAGGAAGGGGGGAAAGCGAGAGACAGAGTGAGAGGAAGAGAGAGCGAGAGACAGAGTGAGAGGAAGAGCGTGAGAGAGTGTCAGAGAGAGGAAGAGAGTGAGAGAGAGTCAGAGTGAGAGGAAGAGAGAAAGTGAGTGAGAAAGAGAGAGAGTGAGAGGAAGAGAGAGAGAGACAGAGTGAGAGGAAGAGAGAGACAGAAGGCTGGGGTTCCCATGTTTCTATCCTCGGCCTTGATCTGTGATTCAATTTACATCGGCCGCCATGACAACAATAAACATCATGTGTTTATACAAATCCCTCCATTCCACTCCTCTCCTTCACTCCATTCCACTCCTCTCCTCCACTCCATTCCACTCCTCTCCTCCACTCCACTCCTCCTCCACTCCTCCATTCCTCTCCTCTACTCCTGCACTCCATTCCACTCCTCTCCTCCACTCCTCTCCTCCATTCCACTCCTCTCCTTCACTCCATTCCACTCCTCTCCTCCACTCCATTCCACTCCTCTCCTCCACTCCTCTCCTCCACGCCACTCCTCCACCCCTCCTTCACTCCATTCCACTCCTCTCCTCCACTCCATTCCACTCCTCTCCTCCACTCCTCTCCTCCACGCCACTCCTCCACCCCTCCTTCACTCCATTCCACTCCTCTCCTCCACGCCACTCCATTCTACTCCTCTCCTCCATTCCATGCCACTCCTCCACTCCTCTCCACTCCTCCTGCACTCCATTCCACTCCTCTCCTCCACTCCATTCCACTCCTCTCCTCCACGCCACTCCTCCACTCCTCTCCACTCCTCCTGCACTCCATTCCACTCCTCTCCTCCACTCCACTCCTCCACTCCTCTCCACTCCTCCTCCACTCCATTCCACTCCTCTCCTCCACGCCACTCCTCCATTCCACTCCTCTCCTTCACTCCATTCCACTCCTCTCCTTCACGCCACTCCTCCTGCACTCCATTCCACTCCTCTCCTCCACTCCATTCCACTCCTCTCCTCCACTCCATTCCTCTCCTCCACGCCACTCCTCCACTCCTCTCCACTCCTCCTGCACTCCATTCCACTCCTCTCCTCCACTCCATTCCACTCCTCTCCTCCACTCCATTCCATTCCTCTCCTCCACGCCACTCCTCCACTCCTCTCCACTCCTCCTGCACTCCATTCCACTACTCTCCTCCACTCCTCCATTCCTCTCCTCTCCTCCACTCCATTCCACTCCTCCACTCCTCTCCACTCCTCCTGCACTCCATTCCTCTCCTCCTGCACTCCATTCCACTCCTCTCCTCCACTCCTCTCCTCCATTCCACTCCTCCTCCATTCCACTCCTCCACTCCTCTCCACTCCTCCTGCACTCCATTCCACTCCTCTCCTCCACTCCATTACACTCCTCTCCTCGACTCCACTACTCCTCCACTCCACTCCTCCATTCCTCTCCTCTCCTCCACTCCATTCCACTCCTCCACTCCATTCCTCTCCTCTCCTCCTGCACTCCATTCCACTCCTCTCCTCCATTCCACTCCTCCACTCCTCCTCTCCTCCATTCCACTCCTCCACTCCTCCTGCACTCCATTCCACTCCACTCCTCCTGCACTCCATTCCACTCCACTCCTCCATTCCTCTCCTCCACTCCATTCCACCTCTCCTCCACTCCACTCCTCCACTCCCACTCCTCTCCTCCTCCACTCCTTAAAGCCGCCATGTTCTTCTGATGCTTCTGTATCCCCGAGTGTCTCCCACGTGCACACGACACCAGGCCTTTCATCACATCATGCCTTTCATGTTAAAAGGTACCAGTGTAGCGATGTCAACAAGATGAAACGCTTGTTTTTTGGCTTTTTTACACGCTAAAGCGATGTCAATTATTCAAAATATTTGTCAGATCCCAAAATCAAGACTTTTATTAAAAGTTGGGATTTAAAAAATTTTTAAAAACAAGATTGCGACGCGATAAACAACTGCTCAAACACAACTCGCTAATCAGACTGATCGAGACTGATCTGTCGTTGTGGGCGGGGCTTAATATTCAAATGAGCAGTTGACTGACATCCCTCTGTTAAAACTTACCAATAACCCAGTTCCACAAGGCTCCGCAAGGTAGCTTGCTAGTTCCTGTTCGATATATAAAAGATCTAAAACACGTTGCTAATGTTTGTTGGTACTCCGTAGCTATGGAGGCGGCCATGTTGGAATGTTGTCGCAGGGTTTCAGACTGAGTGGGAACTACAAGATGAAGGCTACTTGGAGATCGGAAATCGTAATTTAGTCGTTAATGCACAGCCATATCAGCTTGCTAACCGAATAGCTAACTCTCTAGCATTCAAATTAGCTAGCTTGCTAAACAACTCGAGTCTTTGCACTTAAATCCGCCACACTGAAAAGCAACCAGTATCAGAGTGTCACAATGCCTTCTGGGTAAATAGTTCAGGAATCTACAGTGATTCTAAATCGAATGCTAACGAGTTAGCTACTCAGTTAGCGAGCCGATACGACCGAAACATCATAGCGGTTTGGATTTTATGAATGGCCAGATCTCTCCAAGGTCAAGATGCTAACCTCTAACATTAGCCAATAACTAGCTAACATTAGCTAGCAAATAGACATCATGCATAACATTAAAAATATCTAGCATAAAATGGTAGAGACCAAACTTCTTTTTGATCGCTATCAAACATTATTTTAGAACTATTATGAGCTTTTTTTTTTCTATTATCCTTTGCTAGCTACTGCTAATATCTTAGCATTAGAACAAAAAACTATATCAGGACGAAGTGGTGATTTCATGAAAGCTTTAAAAAGTTTAAAAGGTAAGCGTGTCACGTAGTGTATTAGCCCATGCCAGAATTTAGCTAATTAGCTAGCAAGTAGAGAACACTATCTAATCTGTGGGGCCTTAAGTCTTAGCTAGCTAGTGCACATATCTTTACAATGAGCATTACAACTAACAGCTGTTAGCTAGCTAATGCAGATATCTTAGCATTCGAGCAAATAACTACAGGTATATCAGGGCAAAGTGGCGTGAAAGTAGGTTAGTGCTAGTGTCACACGGTTTATTAGCATGTGGTTTGTGTGATTAGCCAGCATTTAGCGAATTAACTAGCAAGTAGACAAAATTGTGCATAATGCTAACGTTTTATACTTCACCAATCGAGTGTTTGTACTGACTGACGTTAGCGAAAACGCTAACACGCAGCCTGCAGCAGAGCGCACTAATAAACACCAACGTGTAGCGTGGCTGTCAAATTCGGACCGCCATTTTTCTCTTTAATGTGTCTCCAGGGTCTCCTCGGAAACCGGCTAACTGTGACAGGAGGTCTTCCTTCTGGATGTTTCCCGGTCCGATCCGATTCCGACAAGAGCAACCGGACTCTCTGGGGACCTCCATTATGTGTCATTAGCCTTCATGAGCTTTTCATGAAGCTAATGTGAGAAAATCCATGCTAATTTTACTCTCCCCCCCCCCCCCCCCCCCCCCCACCCCCCACCGTCATCCCTGAGAGCTCCACATACACACTCGACTCTCTCGCTCTCTCTCACACACACACACACACACTGCTAGCAATAAAATACACACTTTTAGCATTCAGATTAGTGTTGTTCAGTTAGCAAATTAAATGTATGAAGAATATTAGCGTGAATATTTTCCTATTACATATCATTTAATATCATCATCATCATCACAATGATTATGTAGTCATTATAGCAACAGCATAATAAAATTTTGAATCAAAATCATCTAGCACTGGCATTTTTACCCTTTTTCTTGCTAATTCAGTCTATGCTAATACTACAACATGTCTAGCTTACTCAATCACGCTTAAACTACATTAAAACCGACATTTTATTTGGGATGGGTCACTTTTTTTTTCTTCTTATTTGCTTGTAACCCTTGTTGCTACCTCAGGGCAGTGCGTGCTAGTTCAAGAGCTAACTTAGGAATGAGCTATTTGAAGATTTAGGGAAACAAGTAGCACTCAGAAACATGGCATTCAGGTATATCAGTTAAGCACCTACATAGCTAGCTAGCTACGACATGCTTTGTCCCTTTCCTAATGAAGAGGGTTTTTTGGCTATGTTAGCATGCTGTGTTGTGATTCCGAAATAAACAACGAGCTGAAACGTACTGTATGGTTTTGGATTTTCGGGATAGTTTAGCTTTGCCAGTGATCAGCTACACGTTTCTTTGGTGTTATCCGTAGCTAGCTAATGCTAGCTTCTTCAAAGTGGTGTAAGAGCCACGTGGTGTATTAGCATCTGGTTCATAAGACTAGCGTAGACTGTTATTGCATTTGCTACGTTCGACTTCGATTTCTACTTTTTCGCTTTGGTTTTTCTTAGCCAGCTAGCGCTAATATCTCAAGCAAACGAGGACACGTTGGCACCGTGAAGTGGTTTATTAGGTAAAAGTTTGTGAGACTAGCATAGATTCGCTTTTTTTTTTTTTTTTTTTGCTATTCATGATGAGCTAAGCTTTAAGTTTTAAACGTCTCGCCATGCAGCGAATTAGCATGCTTCAAGCCACCAGGATAGACTCACTGATCCCATTTGTGTAGGATATCGATTAGGTTTTAGCGGACAGCCTCGTTTGTGGGTTAGCGCACGTGTTAAAGACCGTAGAGTCTGATTTTCGCAATCAGACATCAAAAACAAAACAACAGCAGAAGCAATGCACAGCCAAAATATATATTATACACACACACCCACCATCTAAAGAGTCCACATGTGACCTCACTCAGTCCCCCCACCCCCCAACCTTCTCCATAAAAAAATAAAAAAATAAAAAATCAATTCCTCGCGGGCATCAGAAGTCTCTGGGATAACGCCGTGTAGCTGTGACTTTCAGCGCAAAAGCAAGGTCAGCGCTGGAAAAACGGCAGCAGATTACGGGCCAAACTGAAATAGCTACACACACACACACACACACATCATCTCACACGGCTTCTGAAGTCCTCCTAATCAAAGTGTAGCGCCGTGGCTAATCAAAGCCCCCTAAATAACTCCAGCTCCCAACACGGGCCACGGGAGGATTAAAAATCCACTAGCTTCTTCGATCGCGGGCCTCGACACCTAACGAGAACTCCCCGAAGCCCGGAGATCACGCCGCGGAGTCTTAAAACCCTTACGAGATCCTATCGAGGCAGCCGAAAATAGATATTGGCTTTTTCTGGCGCGTCTGCTGATTAAACGGACAGCGAGAGGATTAGGCGCGGCATCGGCGGAGCGGCTCGTTTGCATTAAGCAGGCAGATAAGTGCAGAGAGAGCGTGCTAACGTGTGTCGAAGCGAACAGATCTGAAGGTGGATCGGGTCTTGTTCGCATCGTTTACCAGAACGCACAATTGAAGAACAAAGCCGAGTGTTATTTAGATGTTGTTTGTTTGTTGTTGTTTTTTTGACAGGCTAGCCGACGGCTAATCAGGCAGACTACAGTATAATCACGAGCAGCGAATGTCGGGGTCCAAGCACTGTCTCACAAGTGCGCTATATTATTATTGATCAAATCTAACGATTAAATTGACACTTTCGGTAGAGTTCCTTGTCCTTTCTGACTTCGGTTACTACTGGAAAGTGTCGAATAAATTTTTTTTAAACAAACATTTTTATAAAAATATAAGTAAATAAAAACCTTTATATACCCTTGTGGTACACTGTATACTTATACAAGGACATCACTAACTACTTCCTGTTTAGAGAATTGATAGAATTAGGTCATATTCAGTAAATGTCAATCTAACTATATACTATTATGCTATATTATATGATATGTCGCTTTTAATTCAACCCACAGTCACGCAGATCTTCTGCTTTTTAATAGGGGGCCAAGCACCAAAGGTGTGTAGGCACCCAATAGTGACTATATTATTATTATTATTATTATTATTATTATTGCATTTGTCTCCTTATTTTATTATAAATATTCTGTCTTTAAAATATAGTTACATACATAACTAGCCTTCTATGACCACTGGATAGCAGCGAGTTATTTATAGATTTTATATTATTTACATAAATAAAACATCTAAATATCACCCCAAAAAAGATTTTCCGCCAGGCCAAAGTGGGAAAAGTTGGAAAAGTTGAGCGTGGCACGGTTGAAACAGTGCGAGATCAGAGGAGAACGACCAGACCGCTTCAAGCTCACTATTATTACGCTACTCATAACCACTCTGTGCAACCATGGTAAGCAGAAAAGCATCTCGATACGTCAAACCTAGAAGTGGATGGGCTACGACAGCAGGAGATCCCATCGCGTTCCACTCCTGGCAGCCAAGAACAGGAATCTCAGGCTCACGGGTTGTTGTTGTTTTTAAAATCAGTCCTACGCACGCCTCCATTGGTTTAGGCCACACCCACTTCAGGAACGTACTGTACACGTCGAGGTATTCCGAGGACGGCGGTTTCTTTGCGTTTGCCGAACATATTCCTTCGGGGTGTCAATAATTGTGGGACATATAAGCAGCACATAGTGTTGTTTAATTAAGTAGGTTTTTTTCTGGAATATTTAAATTATATATATTTGCTGATATACTGTATGTTTACTTTTTTTTTTTTAAATACTATTAGTTATTCATTCTTACAAAAATTCTCAGGTGCAACACACAAAGTTCTTAAAACACACACACACACACTTCCCCCGTAAATCCTTTATCATACAGTACAATACTGTAACAAAGAAAGAGAGGTATATCGAGAGAGTGAGTCAGAAATGGGAGAAAATGTAACCTCTCTTTTCTTTTTTTTTGACATAACGAAGGCGATTCCTCATGCCCGGTCACTGACGACAATCTGAGCTAACCCATGATGGCACTTGCGCTATTCCAGCTGACAGGACTCTGGAGGGAAAGCCTCATTTTTTTGACATTTGACCATGCTAATTCACTGGCGCTACATTATCCCGCGTTTACCGCCGACCTCTGAGCTGCGGGAGTCTCGCTAATAAAGGCGAGGCAGTTAAATATGGATGTAAAAAAAAAAAAAGGCGATTCAATGAAAGACTCTCAAACAATTGAACAAAAAAAAAATAGCGAACGGCTTTCTTCTCGGATGTCCTTCCAACTCTCTGCGCTTCAGTGTTAGCCAGCTAGCATAATATCTCCTCATTTTTTCCCCAGGAGTGTGTCTAAAATCACATGAAATGTGCGTTAACGTCTTACGCTAGTCTGTAGACATCAGCAAGGCAGCGAGCTCATGCGAGTGTGTAGAGACAGAGAAGAGGTAAGTAGTTGCTAACAAGGCATTAGACGGTTTATTTATTAATCCCCGGACGCTAGCGAGCTAGCTAGCTCTTCATTTATTCATGCAGCTCCCTCCTGGCTTGTTTTGGAGGAGAAAAGGGGGGACGAAAGTGGCAGAAGGAGGTGATTTGATGGGTTTCGGGCGGGCCGTTTCACCTGCTGGGCTACAAGCAATCAGGAACGGGGAACATTTCGCGAACTGACAGCTCATCACCTCGGCCGTCTCGCTGCCCTTGTAACTGCTAATAATGTGCCAGGGCTGCTTTAAATAAGGAAGACTTTGATAGGTTTTCACAGGCCATGGTCTCCACAATCCCTCCATCCCTCCCCCCACCCCCCTCTCTCTCTCTCTCTCTCTCTCTCTCTCTCCGTCTGTCTCTCTTTCCATACCTTTCCTTTCCCTGATATTATTCCGTGTGTCAGGAAGGTACGTGATTTTACACGCACACAAACCTCATTAGCCAGCCGAAAACTCACCGAGCTGCCAGAGGAGCGACAGAGCAGCCGACGCTAATTAAACCACCGACAAAACAGAGGTTAGAGGTGGGATTTTGAGAGGTTAAATATTTTTCCCCCAGTGTTACATTGCATTAAAAAGAAAGAAATCCTGACCGGATTTAATCAGGCGCTATCACTTTGTACATTTTTTTTTTTTTGGTTTGTTGTTTTTTTTCCCCTCGCAGCTAACATCATATTGTCTGATTCACTAAAAACGAAGAACAATTAAGCCGTCTAAAATCTGAAACCTCCAACTAAATGTTAGGGAACCTGTTTTGATAGAGTTTGTTGATGTTCTGAATCCCCCCCCCCCCACCCCCCTTTCCAAATCCATGTAGAGAAAAATCTTCAAGTAGGACGGCGGAAGTTATTGGAATTCATGTATGCGCATGCATTTTCACACATTTTGTTCGCCAGCTAGCTAGCATATGCTAACCTGACTTGATTTTTGACTGATTTCGAACTCATAAATATTGATATTTTACTGAGTGCAAGTTATATATATATATTATTTATTTATTTATTTATTATTTTCATGTTTGGAGGTCCAACCATCGCTCCTGAGATGTCGACCTTTACTTTTAGCTCATGCTAATTAATACTGACCAATAACAAAATAACAGTGGTTAGCAAAATGTGGTTGCGATCAGTCCAACATTTTCCAAAACCAAACTATAGCTGTGAAGCAAGAACATATTGACTTAATTCAATTTATATAGTGCCTTTCCAAAACCAAAAGTCATGAAATAAGTGTGGTACTCAAGAAACTCTGACTCAAAGATTCTGTTAAACAAACAGACAAACAAGACTGAGATCCGGTTTTAATCAGTTAAACTGCTTAAACTTAATATTTCACAAAAGCATTTCAAACTGACAAAAGAAAGACAACTAATACTGCCCTGGTGATCGTTTTAGCCAACTAAAAGAGCTGACTCAAAGAGCCAACTAAAAGAGCTGACTCAAAGAGCCAACTAAAAGAGCTGACTCAAAGAGCCACCTAAAAGAGCTGACTAAAAGAGCCAATTAAAAGAGCTGACTCAAAGAGACGATACTTTCATGAATGACACGGTGCTATAATAGGTTGGCTGTTATGCATAAGTCAACTCTTAACATTCACAAAACTCTATGCTGACTGAAAAAGTCCAATCAAAAAAGCCAACTCAAGTCAAAACAAAGAGCCAAATCAAATAATCAAATCATAGAGTCAGCTCAAAGAGTCAACTCAGAGTCAAATTAAACAGCCAAATTAGAGTCAACTCAAACAGCCAAATCAAATCAAAGAGTCAACTAAAATGCCAAATCAAAGAGAAAACTCAAAACATTTGACTACAAAAAAAGCCAACTCAATGTGCCAAATCAGGGTTAAATCAAACATCATTACAAAACAAGCCAACTCAAAGAGCTAGCTCAAATGCCAAATCAAAGAGTCAACTCAAAGTGTCAACTAAGAGTCAAATCAAAAGAGTCAAATCAAAGAGCCAACTGAAAGAGCCAAGTCAAACATTTGATTACAAAAAAAGTCAACTCAAAGAGCCAAATCAAAAGAGTCAACTCAAAGAGTCAACTTAAAGACCTGAATCATTAGCGAAAGACACATTGTTCCTTCGTTCAATATCTCTAAAAATAAATCGCAATTGTCAGAATTTTACGAATTGGTGTTCTAATTAGAACAGCAGTCATGTTCAGGCTCCGCCCCCAAAATGCTAGAACACGTCACCCTTGCTAGCCGTTGTAGGTTTTCCGTGCGAATGTCTCGAGTGAGGTTTTTCTACCATTCACACAGTCGAGTAATGAAACGTGCCACATTTAAGGTTACGAGCTAGCTAAGGTTATTTGCAAACGCATGTCGTTAAGCAGGTCCCTTCTTGGTCGTGAAGTATTTATGTGCACCCTTCCAACCTTCCGCTCTTTTACGTATAAAAGCCTCCCGCCCCCCCCAAAACCTGCACCTGAAGTGTCCTGTCATCTAAAAAGGACACGGACATGCAAAACCACGGCTCTTTACACTCAAATATTGATGCTGCTTCCATCAGGGGGATTTGAATAAATGGTGAATTATTGATTAGCATAAATAAGAGCTACCTGCGACAGGACAGACGGATTCTGGGTCATTTTTTTAGAAGAGATCAGAAGCTGGAGAGAATGTAACGGGTTCTAATGTTGGGAAAGCAGAAGAAAAGATCCCGGCATCGAGTTAATACTTACGACGTTCGTATGAGAGCGCGCGCCGATTCAGCGATTTCGCCATTTGACGAAGCGGACAAAGCGAACACAGAGAAACCTCAAAAGTGTAAACTCCTCTGTCCGGAAGAGGTCAGAAAACAGAAGCGCTGATGCTGGAGACTCGTTCCATAAACGTTACATTAAACATCTCCTTCCGTTAAGAAAATGTCACCATGTCGACATTGATTACAAGTCGTTACTATAGAAACGATAACATGTTAGAACGAGCGTGCGAATATAAACCCTTAGATTAATCGACACGTCCTGACCAATCACAATCCAGAATTCAACAGTAGTTGTACTTCCACGTCAGTGTCACTACTGTACTGAAACACACACACACACGGCTGTTTTTCGGTATATTTTCGTCGAGAGTTGTGTGCGTTTTGTTCCGTCTGTCTGCTCCGGGCAAGAGTGGAAGTGTGTGCGATTATTAGATCTCGCCGTCTCACCCAAACGGCGCCAAAATGATTTGGTGAACGCGGTTATCCGCCGCTAAACGCTGTGTAGCACAGCCTTTTCCTTTATTTGGAGTTCGGACAGAAAGCGTGCGTTTTATCACACAGCCTGAAGCGAGGGAGAAATATTGCGGCGTGCAATATCTCCACGTTGCGAAGCAAAAAAGAAAGAAATAAACAAATAAATCGCTCTCCGCGGGTCCCAACTGTCTGCGGTGATGTTGAAAGACAGCATCTTTTACCCTCTGCTGCTCCCCCGCTGTTATATGTTTTAACCTGTAAAAATCACACAGTCATTATTTCAAATACCGTGACTCTCTCAACATTCCAGCGTTAGCACTGTACGGCAATCCCGATATAAAAGTCACCCGTGTCGTGGCTGACTCGAGCGGATTGTTCCCATTAGCGTTTAGGAATAATTAGTTGAAAATCTAAACTTTGTTCGCTACTGGAAGGTCAATAAAGGGCATGGTTTGATAATCCGAGCATAATTAGAAATAATTAAACGTGGTGGAATCAGGAAATGATGTAAAATCGATCGAGAAACCGAGCTTTCTCGGTTTAATCGGTTGTTCAGGACTTTAGATATGAAATCCCAGGCAGTAGTACTTCTGGAAAATCGGCAGGTAGGAGCTGTGGAAAATCAGGTAGCAGATAAGTGGTAAACCAGGAAGTAGAGGCTGGGGTAAACCAGGAAGTAGGACCTGTGGAAGGAAAACCAGGAAACTAGGAAGTAGGAGATGAGGGAAAGCAGGAAGTAGAACTGTTGAAAATCAAGTATTGAGAGCTGTGGAAAATGAGGAAAACCCGGAATTATGAGCCGTGGAAAACCAGCGATTATGTGGTGTGGAAAATCGGAACACGCGAAGTAAAAGCTGTGGGAAAATGAGGAAAATCATGAAGTAGGAGCCGGGGAAAAGCAGGAAGTAGGAGCTGTTGCTAATCAGGAAAACCAGGAAGTGTGAGCTGTGGAACACCAGCAATTGCGTGGTTTGGAAAAACCAGGAAGTCAAAGCTGTGGGAAATCAGGAAAACCAGGAAGTAAAAGCTGTGGGAAATGAGGAAAACCCGGAAGTATGAGCCGTGGAAAACCAGTGATTATGTGGTGTGGAAAATCGGAACATGCGAAGTAAAAGCTGTGGAAAATCAGGAGAATCATGAAGTAGGAGCCGGGGAAAAGCAGGAAGTAGGATCTGTAGCTAATCAGGAAAACCAGGAAGTAAAAGCTGTGAGAAATCAGGAAAAACCAGGACGTAAAAGCTGTGGGAAATCAGGAAAACCAGGAAGTATATGGTGTGGAAAATCAGAAAACACTAGGAAGTAGAAGCCATGGAAAATCAGGAAATCCATGAAGTAGGAGATTAGGGAAACCGGGAAGGGTTAGGGATAGCCATGGAAAACCAAGAAGTAAGAGCTGTGGAAAATCAGGGAAGCCAGGAAGTAGAGGCTGGGGAAAAGCAGGAAGTAGGAGCTGTGGCTAATCAGGAAAACCAGGAAGTATGAGCTGTGGAAAACCAACAACTGTGTGGTTTGGGAAACAGGAAAACCTGGAAATAGGGAATGTGAAAAATGAGCAAGTACAGTCTACGCAATCTGGAAAACCTGGAAACAGGCGCTGTGGAAAACCAGGAGGTCGAGTGTGTAAAACACCAGCAAGTAGGAACTGTGGAAAACCAGTGGTGCTTCCCAAAACACTAACTGATGCCTTCTGGATTCTTGCGTCCATTTTACACTTCCTTGGAAGGAGGAGCTAAGAAGCAAGAACAGAGAACTAAGGAGGAACAGCTAAAGAACTTCGGAACACGGAGTAGGAGTAGGATGTGGTGGGGGGGGGGGGGGGGGGGGGGTCAAGAATACAGCAGCTGTGAAATTGTGGAGAATCAGGGAGCTGCCAGGAAGTAGAAAATGTGGAAGTGGAAGAGGAGACAAACAGGAAGTACTACTGCAGAGCATCGTTACCATCATGAGCAAGAGATAAAAAGGGGGCAAGAGAAAGAAATAGAGCGAGGAAACGAAAGACTGAAGGATTCATGTCGAGTTTCAGAAACTTGTCTCTCTCACACACACACTTATTTTGCGACTTGCTTTATTATGATTTTTTTTTTTTTTTTAACTCTCTGACATGTTTGCGTCGGAGCCAAATCTGCCGTGTCAATATTTAATTACGTAAACAAACCCACAAACGCTTTAATCGAGGAGTCAGTCAGCCGCCTCACACGCTTCTGTCAGGAAAAACTGTAATTATGGCTGACAAAATTAATTATGAAGTGTGCTGAGGGAACACACACACACACACACACCACCCACCCACACACACACACACACACACAGTGTTAGCGCAGGCAGACAACACAACAAATTGAATATTCTAAATCCTCACTTATAAATCCTGCACTCGGATGTAGCTCGTCACGAGATAATCATCCGCCGTCACGTTTTAATTGCCCCATCTCTCGAACAGGCGCGTGACGATAATCAAGAGATCACCATCTTCGACTCGATATCGTCGGCGATACCGTAATCGGTGATATCGTACAAGGATTATTTCATACGTGGCGAAAAACTAGTTTACATTTTTAATTAAGAAGTGAGATTTTGGCACCACGTCTGAGGAGGAACATGACGAGGAACGGTCGAGCGAGCATCACAATGAACTCTCCCTCGCTACAGGTTAAACAGTGTTTCATAATTATTCCCTGACACTTTCAGCACCAGTTGGTAATTCTCACACACACACAGTGTTGAGACACCGACTGTAGGTCTGTTCTGCCATCATGTGGCCGAAAACAGCAAGAGATTGCACTGAATTTGTTTCAAATTCCTCAAACCTACCGAGTCGTGGTCTCGGTGTCCTCCAGACGCTAATGTCGCTAGATGAACGTTTTAGCCGTGCTAGGCTTGTTGACTAGCGCTCGGAATAAACGTTCTCTCATTTTCTGCATGTCATATACCGTATATCTTACGTGGTTTTAAAAGAAATATTTGGCACGGACGCTAAACAAACAAACGAGCGCAGGGTTCCGTTCGTTTTTAGTGCGGCGGGGAAATTAGCGGGACGGCTAAGCTCGCGTCCGTCATAAAAGGCTTCAAACAGTGAACGGAGTAAGAAGTTAAGGAAGAATTCGATTTAAACGCAGTATAGGATGTGTAAAAAAAAAAAAAATGCTTGATATCTGTTCGGTGACGCTGCGTGGAGAAGAAGGTGAAACATCACTAATTAACCCGATGATGTTGGTTTAAAATCGATTTTCGTGGTGATGTCATCAAAAGTCGGGAAATAAGTAATAAATAATTTTAAATAAACAGTTTTAAGTCAGGAATTATGCACAGTATGATGAGAAACATTAAGAAGTATGAATTATATCATGAGTTTTTTTTGTGTGTGTGTGTCTGTAAATCTCATTCTTCACCAACAGAGGGCAGTAAAGCGTTTCTTAACACATACACACACACCCCTTTACTACACAAACCCTCATATAATGTCATATTAGCCGCGAGAATGCTTTTATATCCTTGAGAATAGAAATATCTGACAGTTTTGACTTTGTGGGGACATTTGATTGGTCCCCATGAGGAAAAACTGCAGGAAAAACTTCTTTAACTTCGTTATTGAGGTTACGGTTGGGGTTTAGGCAAGGGCCTAGTCATGGTATGGTCCAAACCCCCCCTCAACATCCAAAGTTTGATAGTGAAAATTCTCATATTTAGAATGTAGTTTTAGGATTACAGTTACTGTTTGAATTCACGTGATTTCTGAGTGATAGAAGCTCCCACAGCATGGGGAAATCGTAGGGTGCTGTGGACGTCCTGTGGGCAGATGTATTCTCTGCTCCATAACCTACCATGAAACCCACCACACCAAGTAGAGGCGAGATAAGATGTGTGCAGGCAAACCACACACGCTAACATTTAAACACGCAATCACGCCTTTTAAACAGACTCAGAAAGGATGGACCTATGAAACTAAATTCAACACTATACATGTTGTGAATACAATTTCCCCACGGATGCTTCCAAGCAATGCTGTGCTGCCTGCGTCGTGACCAGGTACCGTTATTTTCCCAGAAGAGCAATGACTGACTCAGATGATCATTTTAATTTGATAAACTGAATATTGTGTTTGTGTAACTGGGGTCATTTATTATGTTAACGTCATCATGCTGTTTAGCTTGCTATGTAATAAGTGTACAGAGTGTACAACAGTATATAGTGGTAACCTGAAACGTCAGCTATGTAAAGGGTCCTGGAGTTTTCTTTTCTTAATTCTAAAGACAAACCGCCATCACTAGTTCTGAATGGAGAACTACGATACGGCCACAACTCAGGCGTTAGTTCCATCTCTCTCGTTGCCAAGCTAGCACACCTCAGCATTATGCTGAGCCGTATATCTGTAAAGTCACTTCTTTGTCCTGAGCCCAAATGTAGTGTAAAGGAACGAAATGCTGTGGAACTTTCCTCACTTTCACTCGCATGTGTAACAGTCTGTCACAGCGTGAGGGTTCACAGCGGACTCGGCGGGAGGATGTGCACGTGAAGGTAACGTTAACGGTCAAAAACTGGACCTGACGTTAGCCTAGCCTACTTCCTGGGTGTGCAAATATCAACAGTTCATTGACGTTCTTAAGAACAAACCAAGCCATGGTATGATGCCTTCTATACTAAGCTAAGGTCACCTACTATTTAGGGATCTAGTTACTGACTGTCTGAAAAAAGCTCGTATGCTCTGCTGAACTTTTCTACGCTCGGCTGCCGTCTCCATTTCTTACAGACTGAGCTGCTCAAATATATCAACCAACTTGTGTTGAGTATGGGCGCAACCAAGTGTACAGTTTTAGTGGGGGGTCACACAACCGATTTTCCTTAACAAACGGAAATATATTAAAAAGGAATAGACTTGAATAAATAGAATGGATGAAGAAAAGACAGATCCGTTGGCGGGGTTCATTAAAGGGGGACATATAGAAAGTATTTTGTACTGTATACTGGGGGGACAGATTGGTATTTCCTCAACATTGTGGGGGACACGACCCCCCAAAGAATGCATGGTTACACATAGCATTTATTAGCTGCATTAATAATTAAGTCTGTGGAAGGTCCTCATAAGGATAGACAAATGCATGTGTGTGTGTGAGGTCCTCACAAGCAAAATCAATCCTGTATGTGTGTGTGTGTATTTATTACATGCCATTCTAACCATTGTTAAGGTATCCATGTTAATATATCAAAGTCAGTATATTAAGGCTTTCTGACAAAAATGTACTTTTCAGACTCATTTAGATTACTTAAATCTTATGAGTCTCAGTTGTGTCTTTAACAATCCATCAGTTCTGATAGCGAGGGGTTTTAAAATGCTTCATGGCTGTGACACAAACAAGAAAAACCTTACTTTAAAAAAAAAAAAAAAATGAAAAGAAAAATCAGCTGCTGAAAAACGTCCATCGGAGGATTTTCTCATTCCCGTGACCCCGTGAGTGCTTCTAACACAACAAATGTCTGGGATTTTCCCCCATCTCGAATTTTTTTCCCTCCAAACTCCGAAAGGAAAAAAAAAAAAAAAAACGCACAGTCATCACGGAACGGTCTTTCCTCACGGTTCATGCCTCACGTCCTTCCTGTTTCACGTTATCAATCGCTCAGCTTGGCCGATCGTTCCCTTCCGTGACAGCCCACTCTTTGTGATTCCAGTAAAAATCAGGGATTTCCCAGCGCTCCCAGTACAAGGGGAACTCTTGAGTCACGTCCACACATGCCCCGAGATATTATAGCCTGTGAGTGTAGAATGTGAAGACATGCGTCTCTACGTCCGTCTCCGAGTCTCGTCTCGTCTCGGCGTCGAGATGCAACAGGAGTCGCTGCAGCTGCTGCTGCAGGCCGGATGCGGAGAAATGCATTGTGGGATTAAACCAGGAGACTGCAGTTGTCTCGCTCCCTCACACACACACACACACACACACACACACATACACCTTCTGTCTGGTATATTAAGACTCGTATACTAAAAAGAGATGCAACAAAATGGTGCACAATGAACAGGACTGTAGCTACAGGCAATAACCGGTTGTCATGGTAACTAAGCAAGATCAGCTGTGACAGTTACACGTTAGCCTGTTTGGCTTAGTAAGGACGATGTTTCGTTCACTGACGAACTGAAAACTGCTGTGATCTATGAGGAACTAAGCCACTTCAGGACTGTTCAGCGCTGTTAATCAACTTTGAAGTGGTGATGGTGATTCTGCTTCATCACACAACCCCGTAGTTGACCGTTTTCCCCATAACCGAGTGTTTTATTCCTTGCGTATCACCATCACGTCATCCACTTGGCTAGCGTTACCAAATGACCCGGCATGGTTTAGTTGATTTGAACAGTGTTGTTTATTTTGAATGATACACCAGGACACTATGGTGTACTTGGAAATGCATTACCCCTTACCTCTTCGCCTGATTGGCTAAACAGCACCATGCAAGAGCAGGGACTCATTTGCATGAATTTGAAAGCTGAATTTGTTTTGCGCCGTACTGTTGAAGAAAACGCACTATCATAAATAATACAATTGACAACGGTTATGAGAGGGCAGAGCACAAGGTTCTCGTAAAAGGAGGAGGGGCTTAAAAAGGCTGCGATTGGTAGATATCGAATGCTTTCTGTAAATTTCTCTATAATATCCTGCTCAAAGGAATTCTCTGCTCTGCTTGCCCGGCGTTCCTGGGATGACGCCACCTCAGAATCTCCTCTTCAGAATTTCCACTGGAGACAGACTTGGTGTGAATTGTTGCTGCTCTTTTTCCTTTTGCCTCATGCTACTGAAAGGCCTCGTGTTCCTATTAGGACGTTCTCTCCCTGAAGGCATCGATGCCAACCAGTAGCGTGTCACAGTGACGTCCCAGAGAACAACTCAGACCTTTCATTTGGACTGTGGGATGATGTGCCGCCCAGGATAGAGGGAAAGATTTTTCAATACGGTCTTGCCAAGTTGCCCTGGCCTTGTGGGAACCCACTCAGCCAACTTAAGGGCTGTTCTATCATTCGAGCATCACGAGTTCTCCAAAAGGCAATGTGATCTGACACATTTGGCTTCACAAAATAGTGGATAAAGCTATTGTAAGTGATATAAACAGTTATAAAAGTAGAAACAGAAGCAAATACTGAAATTTCTTAGTTTTAAAATACTTAAGTAAGGGCCATATTCGGAGTAACGCGAGTGATTTAATTCAGTGTTCATACCTCAGAATTAACTACAGACTATTAAAAAATTACACACGATATTGGCTCGAAAGAGGAACATTAAGTTTGACAGTTTATCGTAACCGTAATAGTGCTCGGTCAGCTTATCCTTCAAACTGTAGGCATGTTTTGTTTACAGGAGGACTATCAAATGGGAAGGCCAGCAATTTGACTCTCGTGTGCATAACCCAACTCTGAATATGCGTAACTCTGTTTTGGACTGACTCTGAACACGCCTAGGTGGAGTTTTAGCCTAGTCCCTACGGAGCCAGAGCCTATCCCGGGAAAACTGGCCGTGATGACTGATTTCCTGCTCCGAGAGGATAAATACTGCCCCTGAAATACTTCTGAGGCTAATCTGGAGTGGTGGGAATTGAACTTCGCTTCACTTTCCTTAGTAGAGTAATAAAAAAGATCCGGCTCAGGCTGTCACCGGTCAGCATTTGAGCTCAGGAAAAGCAAGAACCACTGAACTCTATACAAAAGCTAAACCAGTGGATAAATCTCTTCTGTAAACACTTCAGAGCTGTGTTGTGGTTGTTCGTGGGTTAATTAACAACTTAAGCGGTTCATTTTAATTAAGTGTGAATGTGTCTTACCAAAATAGAGAAGATCCGAGATACAAGTAAGGAATGTGATGAAGCAAGGTTACTCTTATCACCCTGAAGTTGATTGTTTTCCAATAACAGAATGTCGTGTCTTATTCCTCTTATACTTATACCACAGTACAACAATTAAATTTTTTTTTTTAATTATTAAAGAATGGTATGTCATACTTTTTTTTATAGTTACATTTAAATGTTTGGAACATCTGTGAAACAAGTTAGTTCCTGTTCTTGTTGTTCGCTCACCGTCCTGTCTTTTATCTAAAATAAGAGCTCTATCCTGGTCAGGGTCATGGTAGATCCAGAGAATATTCTGGAAACACTGGATGTAAAGCAAGCTGGACATCACGGATGGGATGCCAGTGCATCTCAGGGTACCTTGTACACACATTCATTCATATACTGTTTAACAAATTTAAACTAGTCGGTCCACTCAGAAGGTGGGAGCAAACCGGAGAACCCTAAGAAATCCATGCAAGGACAGGGATAACATGTAAAACTCTACACAGAGAGTAACCAGAGCTCAGGATCGAACCGGGGACCCTGGAGCTGTGAGGCGTCACTACAATCCACTGGTACCAACACTTGTCTGGCATGGTACCCTCAACGGTATACCATTTGTGTTCATGGTATATTTAGCCTTGGGAAACAAAGCAAAAAACTACCTTGTTTCTGAAATTGTACTTTAAGGCCCTATTCAGTAAGATGTAAGATTTGGTCTGGCATCTGGTTCCTTTAGAGTTAAATCATTGGAATTGACCCCAAGGAGTGGATATTAAATCTGTCTCGGACACTTAAATCTGATGATCACCGTCGTCTTCCATACCGACTTGGATTTGCCCGTTGGGGTTGTGCAATTTCTCAAAGCAGCAACATTGCAAAATGAAACAGACGTACCAAATTAACCACTCCGGCCAGTATCTCAGTCCCCGGCTGCCGGAGATCATCAGGGAACTCTTGAGATTTGGCATTGTTGATCTCACGCAACCATTCACCACTTCCCATGTCCTCTTTCAAAGGGCACTTGAGTGGTCAGAGAAGTGAGAGAACATACTCTGGCTGTGGGATTCTCTCGTTCAGCCCTCTCTGGCTCTGTTCCTCTCTTTTGTTCTCTCTCTCTCTCTCATTCTCTCGCTCTCTCTCTGGCATACAGACTGGCACTTGGGTAAATTATTTGTAATGGATCAGAGGAATGTGGCCAGATTTTAACCGCTTCTTCTCTTCCAGACTCTCACCCAGTAACTTACTTTTAGGTATTGTCGTGTTTTTTGTAAGTTGTACTCATTTACCCAGCCTGAAAGGAACACACCCATAAAGACTTAACTTTGTCCTCTGGCCGAAACTGAGCTGCCATGTTTGTCTTACTGGAAGCGCTTGGGGTTTTATGCCTCGTCCTAAACGCTGTTATAAAACATGGAGTATAGTACATAATACAAAGAAACACCACCATGGACTAACACTAGCATTCATCAAACATTTCTCAACAAACACCATCATCATGTAACACCACCATTATTGATGTTATTCAACATTTTATACCAGGAACAATCTAGAACACCAGTATTGTACCCCGAACACCAATAAACACCTACGTTTACCAAACCCACCAAATACCAAGCACCCTCAAACATCACCAACATTTTCCAGAAAACACCAACACTCATTTTAAACATAACTACTAACAAACATCATTTTCCCAAAAGCACCAGTCCACCAAATACCACTGATTAGGAGAGACACCAGTGTTCTATATCGAACACCAAAAATGCTTCATATGAATATTTTTAAACAACGCATCCTTTGTATATCAAACACCAGAACTCCATCACACCAGCATATTCAAATAAACACTGGTATTCGCCCAACACAGACATTCTGAATTGGTGAAAACCAACAATATTCATGCCTAAAAGAACTTCACCTAACTAATATTTTTCATTAAACACCAACACCACGCAATATGCACCAACAAATACCACAATTGTCCATAAAACACTAACATTCCTTAATAAACACCAGCATCAACATACAACAAATACTAGCGTCCACCATCAAACACAAAACTGCTCTATCAAACCCCAAACCCCACACCAAATTACTCTTATAAACACTGACATTTTTCATCAGACACCAACATGCTTCATCGAAAGCCATCAGTTTTCATGGGGACCATTCTTAAACTGCAACATTTACCAAAAAAAACACGCACATGCTCCAACACCGCAACATTCACTACCAAACATCACACTTTCTGACAAACAAAACACTCCAAACACTAACACTGACCAACATTTTCCACCAAACACTAACCCTGACCAACATTTTCCACCAAACACTAACCAACATTTCCCACCAAACACTAACCAACATTTCCCACCAAACACTAACCAACATTTCCCACCAAACACTAACCCTGACCAACGTTTTCCACCAAACACTAATCAACATTTCCCACCAAACACTAACCCTGACCAACATTTCCCATCAAACACTAACCAACATTTTCCACTAAACACTAACCCTGACCAACATTTCCCACCAAACACTAACCAACATTTCCCACCAAACACTAACCCTGACCAACGTTTTCCACCAAACACTAATCAACATTTCCCACCAAACACTAACCAACATTTCCCACCAAACACTAACCAACATTTCCCACCAAACACTAACCCTGACCAACGTTTTCCACCAAACACTAATCAACATTTTCCACCAAACACTAACCAACATTTCCCACCAAACACTAACCCTGACCAACGTTTTCCACCAAACACTAACCAACATTTTCCACCAAACACTAACCAACATTTCCCACCAAACACTAACCAACATTTCCCACCAAACACTAACCCTGACCAACGTTTTCCACCAAACACTAATCAACATTTTCCACCAAACACTAACCCTGACCAACATTTCCCATCAAACACTAACCAACATTTCCCACCAAACACTAACCAACATTTCCCACCAAACACTAACCAACATTTCCCACCAAACACTAACCAACATTTCCCACCAAACACTAACCAACATTTTCCACCAAACACTAACCCTGACCAACATTTTCCACCAAACACTAACCAACATTTTCCACCAAACACTAACCAACATTTTCCACCAAACACTAGCATTTCAAAGGCCAAATCACCAACATTTTGAAACAAACGCTGTCAGTTGCTGACATGTTTAATTAACAAAATTCCCAAAACTCCTACATTTGTTTTTTTTTTAAATCAGACCAATATTCAGTTTCAGCCACCAATATTTTCCATCTAATACCACAAACATCCACCAAACACCAACCTCTCCTTTTTTTACTAAACGCCAATCTTTATTAACCATCAAACGTCAATATTCTCCATCAAATGTTGATGCTCAACTTTATACACCAGCATTTATAATAAATAAATAAATAAATGAGAACTTGACACTACACTCATACATTTTGTGCAATGTAGTCTTGATTAAACACCAACATTCTTCATCCGGAGCCAATATTCTCAACAGGCACTAAACTATCTAGGACAGCAGTCTGCGATTTGGGACGTAGCCACGATGGCGTCTTTCATCTGGAAGAAAACAGACCCTTCGAGTGCCGATCGACGTGCTGAACCTTTAATCCGTAAAAAAAAAAAAGCCGAGCTGTGTACCAAACACCGAGGTGCCGACCTGTTCCTCCTGCGGAGAATCATAAGACCGAACCCGCCACGCTCGCTCTTTTTATCCGCCTCTCCAGGAGCGTGTTCTTTCTGCCCTGATGCTCACACAGATGTGAAGGAGGATAATTGGAGACGTTTCTCCTTCACGGGTTAGCGGATAAGTTTAAAGGTGCTGGTTTAGGAATGTGAGCATGGCAAGAGAGCGTGTAGCTTGGTTCCTGTCTATAGTTTGACGTGGAGGACGAATTTGCGGAATCGGAAAACCCGTAGAAGATGGCGTACGGAAAAAGACGAGACGTGATGGAAAGAGATTCGTGAAACGAAAGTGGTCATTGGACATTGAACCGACTAGAATCTCAGTAGAAATGTCTAGCAACGGTTTTTAAGTATTTAGCTGAAGGTATGATTTTCAATAACGGCATGTCAAAGTGTTTTATTCATCTTATACCACTGCGATTTTTTTCAACATATTCACCATCGATAATAATCCGAGTTAATAATGTACGAGAACGAGCTCGCACCGTCCGAAAATTAGTCAACACCTTCTCAGTCCGTACAGGATTTCGGGGAGGGGTGTTTTTGTGATTGTCGTGAAAAAACGCTTGATTTTGTGCTCTTTTTGGCGGAAAACTACTCAAATTGGCCGAAATCGCAATCACACGAAATTGTTTTGAACGCTCTTTCGCGGTGATGTTTGTTGGTAAACGAGACCTTTTATCCGTACTCACGTTCGTCGCGCGTGAATCAAAGAGGGCGTCGGCCAAACCCGCGCCGCGATGACGTCACGTGACGCAAATCTGAAGAGAATCTGCGTTCATTTTGAAAAAAATTGCACGCTCTTCCGAATATCGCGGCGTTTCCTTGATTTCTGCGATCGCAAGATCCTCGCGGGACTGCCTTCTGACCAATGGTGTGATAAAATTATAATATTACAGCTAGCCATTCAAATATTCAATTCATAGAACTCTAAAAAAAAAAAAATAATAAAAATAAAATTGCATAACATTTCAAACGTATAAACCCGTTCTTGTGCGTTAATCTAAATACAAGTATTTTGTATTTACACATAGCTTTGTGTGTTCTCTATGGCGTAAACAATTCTATATGTCAGATCTTTTTTTTGTTATTTTTTTTAAGGTTTTTTTTCCCCTAAATGCTGATACGGCACATTTTGCAGCTACATGCCCTCAAAACGTCTTTGTTCATTCATTGTTACATCTTCCATTCTCAGGCAGAACTTCACATTTATTACGTACAAAGTTTTATACAGTAACAGACATACACATACGTCTATTTTATGGAAACTGGAAAAGTCCGAGTGGCTGTATTTTGGCAGCAGAAAAAGATTCTTTATTGTCTACTGAGTAAAAAATACGCCTCATAGAGAAGCAGCTCGAATGCACTCAGACGCCACTCTGACTAAATGAAGTTTGTCGATGGTAAATCTAGCATTGGGGGAAACTGGACGTGTCCCAAATGTGGAGGAGAAAAAAATTCCCCCTCCATTCACCCGGACAGCGCACACACAAACACACACACGCGCACACTTATCTTTTGTTCCGCTCAGCAAACAGTGTGTGTAGTCTGTGAGAACTGAAAACAGACTCTTGTTTGTATTAATGAAGGATGACAGGTGCAGAAATCTCAATACACTTTATTAACTTTATCAACTTCTATTTCGGTAACGAAATCAAAATCAATTTACTGGATGATTTGTAGTTTCATGCATTTGCCAGTCCGTTATGGGATAACAGTTTTGAATATCAGAGTTCTTTTGATCATTTTTGTTTAAACAGTTCTCAAGGTGATGTGAGCCAAATTTGGTGAATATTGGACAAAATTTGGAAGAGGAGGAGCAAAAACGGCACTTAGTTGGAATCATTTTCGGTATGTTATTGTTTGGAATATCGACATTCTTTTAATAATTTTTGTCTGGGTTGGGCTGAAGATGATGTGTACCAAATTTGGTGTTGATTGGACATAATATGTAGGAGGATTCGCAAAAAAAAAAACAAAAAAAAAAAACAATAGTTTTTAAGAAAGTCCAAGATGGTGTAAATTGACGTCACAGTTCAAAAGTTATGACCATAAACATGCTTCCAAACTAGGCCGAAATTTGACCTGATGGTGGCACTAGAGCGTTGGCAGCACTTGACCCAAATTTGGTCAGAATGTTCCTTAGACTCTCCCCAATCAGTGTGCCAAATTTCACAACTTTTTACCAGGCTGCCATAGACACCCTAGCCAGAAGAAGAGGAAGAAGAAACGGTAGAATAACAATAGGGTGCTTATGCACTTTCGGTGCTTGGCCCCCTAATTATTTTAATTCTATTTCTAAAATATACTTTAGAAAACGATATTTTGGTCATTATTATCATTTTGTAATAACAGGAAATAAAAAAAAACATGCCATTTTTAAAAACATCATTTTTCCGCACTTGCAGTAGCAAAAATTGAATACGAATTGAAAAAACATAAGGCAAATAATCAATTATTTTATTATTTTAATGTTCTAGAGCATTTTAGAAATGTACTAGTCTAGAAAAATACTTTAAATGAAATGGCATGCATTTTATTTATTTTTTATTTACCCTTTTTTTTTGTTTTCAATTTTTATTAATGGAGTAGTAATTCTGTAGTCCAGTAATAATGAGCTAATTGTTTTTTAAAAATTAAAAAGTAATAAGACCTTCTTTTTTTAAAAAATTATTTAAAATTCTTTATAATATTCGTATGGATTTATTTACTTTTCTTTGAGCAAATAATGGTAATGTACATTAAAGACTTTAAAAAAAAAAAAAACATTTTAATTGCTTCTGGTGTTCCTCACTCATTACCCATAATGCACTGTGAGTGTACATTTGTTTTAAAGCTCAGAAATTCTGTAAATTGGTGTAATGATATAAATGTAATCATTTAACGTGAACCGTCACCTGTAAGTGAACTAACAAGTGGGCTTGTAGATGTTAACTCCGACTATTGTAATGTCAACTATCATTGTTTCATTTGTTTTAAATACTGTGCTTTATTCGAGTGACTGTAAATTCTCTGAAACAGTAGCCCTGGGAACAGAGCCAGAGTTTAATGTTTACATTAAATCCCCCCCACCAAAAAAAAAAAAAAAGCTTCTTTATCCTCAGCATGGCTAATATTTAAACCCCAGTGTAATGCTGAAGGATAAATCCTACACTCTCAGTGAGACAGCTGGGGATTAGTCACGGCTACTTGTAGCAGGAATATACAGCGAATGGGATCATAAATATTTATATTAGAGCCTAATATTCTGAGTGACATATCAAGTGTCTCTAGCAGTGTGTAATAGACCTGAACTGAAACTCTGATAGAAATATTGGATATAAATATGAAATGTTTCTCTTACCTCAAGCCATGTTTGGTGTCTTCTGTTGTCTCTCGTCTAACACACACACACACATGAACCAGTAACACTCAGATGGGTTCATTAGCTGGTTAGTTGAATCAGGTGTGTTGGGAGAAGGGAAAACTGGAAAATGTGCAGGGAAGAAATTACTCCAGGATCAGGATTGAGAATTACCAGTCTAACATATTTCCGAATGGCGCAGCAACATGACTAGTGTGCCTGTTTTACAGAAAAGTCATGAGAACTGTTATTAATATTCACACGACTCGTTTATTTTACACATGATTCGTTTTTCTTCACGTGTGATTCTTTATGACATGATTTGTTTATTCTTTTACACACGATTCAGTTATCTTCACGTGATTATCTGACGCATGATTCATTCCTTTTCACCTTATTTGTTCCCCACAATCATCCATCCATCCATCTTCTACCGCTTACTCCTTTTCAGGGTCACGGGAAACTTGGAGCCTATCTCAGGGAGCATCTGGCATGAGGCGGGGTACACCCTGGACAGGGTGCCAGTTCCCCACAATCATTTGTTTTCAAATATGATTCTTTGCACACGATTCGTTTATCTTCACTTGATTATTTGACACATGATTCATTCGCTTTCACCTTATTTATTCCCCAAATTCATTTCTTTTCAAATATGATTCTTTACCATGATTCTTTTATTTTCATGTGATTCGTTTACACATGATTCATATATTTTCATGTGATTCTTTCACACATTATTCATTTATTTTTATGTGATTCTTTCACACATGATTCATTTATTTTCATATGATTCTTTTACTTATGATTTGTTTATTTTCACCTTATTTATTCCCTACATTCATTTCTTTTCAAATATGATTCTTTACCATAATTCTTTTCTTTTCATGTGATTCGTTTACACATGATTCATATATTTTCACGTGATTCTTTTACATATGATTCGTTTGTTTTCACCTTATTTATTTCCCCACATTCATTTGTTTTCAGATATGATTCTTTACACATGCTTCATTTATCTCCATGTGATTATTTGACACATGATTCATTAATATTCACCTTATTTATTCCCCACATTCATATGTTTTCAAATGTAATTCCTTACACACGATTCGTTTATTTTCACAAGATTCTTTCTCATGATTTTTTGACACGTGATTACACGCCCATCACCACCACCACCACCATATGAATCTTTAATTTATAAGTGATTTTTTTTTTGGGGGGGGCGTGATTTTTGACACAGGGTTCATTTACGTTCAGTCTGATTCACTTCATTTCACGTGATTTTTTTTTATATACAAACAATCTATTTTTACACGTGACTCTTTACACGCGATTCATTTCTTTCCATACATGATTCTTTACACATGATTCACTTACTTTTATGGGATGATTCACATGCAGATGATACACATGATTCACTTTTATTTATTTATTTATTTATTTTACATATGATTCTTTCAAACGTGATTCATTTACATTAACGTCATTCTGTTTCACACGTGACTCATTTATTTTCACATATGATTCTTTACACGATTTATATCTTCCTCTTTTGAAAGTGCCACGTGCACAAACAAAATGAATCGTGTGAGAAAACCACATGTGGAATAATAATAAAAACATCTGTTGCAGATGTGAAGTTTAATTCGTGCGAATTTTCTGTTAGGGCTAGAGCCTAACATCAATTGGGCCATGCTGTTCCAGATTTAATTACACCCCCACCCCCCCAACACACACACACACACACACACTGCCTAAACCGCTGATGTTGCGCATTTTGTGATTGGGGAAATGTTATTCTAATTTAGGATGCGTTCATGAGTTTATTGTGGGTGTGCACACACACACACACACACACAGAGAGAGAGAGAGAGAGAGAGAGAGAGAGAGAGAGAGAGAGAGAGAGAGAGATCATTCCATTTACCGGGGAAACTCTGAAGCAGTCTCGCGCTCCTGGATGCGTCTCCAGCTTTACACCAAAACGCATCCAAGTGGATTTTTTTTTTTTTTGCACGCTTTGATGCACGTGCAATGGAATAAATCTGAGCCGGTGATGATGCACAAGCAGAAATATCCTGCAGTGCCCGACTTCTAAGCCCGGAGAAGATCCGGTGGTCCGGTGGTGCGCGCGCGCGCGCCAGCTCCCTGTGCGGATCTCTGGAGTTTTAGTTTTAATCCTGAGAGGAAATGGCTCACAAAGGAAGGACCTGGACTGTATGGCTCGTGCTGTGTGTGTTTATTCTCATTTTGGCATGTCTCGAGGTGAGCAATAATAATAATAATAATGATACATTTTTTTTTAAATTAAATTACATTTTTAATTAAATAGTCACACTCAATTTCTACATAGATCTTCAAAATACACAGTAAATACAGCACGATTAAATGCTGCACCTAATGACGTCATAATCTGGATTTCTAGACCAAGTATCACATACTCACCATCAAAATGATATCATGACACCCAAGAATGTTTGACATTGAGTACACTGTGTTTCAAACAAATACAAATTAGATGATACAATTCTTTTCATTAAAAAAAAATATATATATATTCCGTAAAAATACGAGTTTGCTTGTTGTTGTTGTTTTTTTTTTATTTCCAAACAAAGCTGTACGGTTTCGCCGAAAACGGCGGTACAACTCTCTGTTTCAGGTTACGTTTTAAACCACAGAAATGTAAAGTCGTTTACTCGTTTATGTGATGTAAGGAGACGTTTACGGAAGGAGTCTACAGTGTCGGAGGTAAAGCTGTAAGTCTTCAGGACAGAGGCGTTTACAACAGCTGGTTATAGCTGCTCTAACGTAAGCCGCTAATCGTTCGCATATGTGCAGTGCAACTATAAATGGATAAAATAAAAAAAAGTATGATGTGTCATTCTGTAATAAACAAAAAAGTGCCTTAGTGCTGTGGTATAAGAGAAATAAAACACACAGGAAAATAATACCACTTCTCTACACTCTTTCTTCCTTCAACAGCACAACACTGATTGGTTTATTTCTGATATAATTGGTCAATTAAGCTGTAATTTTGTATTATTTTTATTTTTTTATTTTCTTCAGAGTGCCGAATCCAGCTCTCCCTCACTGCTGGAGTCTCTCCGGTTACCTTCAGACACAGGTGAGAAGTGAAGTTGTAGCATTTTTTAAAATTCAATTCTGGTGAAATTCTGTCAATTTACTCATTTAGTCCTTGCTAATCTCCGCCCCTTAGCTAATCTCCGCCCCTTAGCTAATCTCCGCCCTGTAGCTAGTCTTCCTTTATCACATGACCACTTCTGTAAGCGAGAACTACGTGGCTCCGCCCCCTAGTGGACAGATTTTAATCCTAAAGATACACAGGCAAGTGTGTGAAAACTGCTGTCTGTGTAATTGCTCCTTTTTATAACCCCGCCCACTCTGCTGTCTCTCATCCAATCACGCTTTTCTCCACTGAATCTGTTCATGCAGCAACCCATTCAATCCTTCACCTTTCTTTCTTTCCTCTTTTGTAATTCATCTGTCTTTCTTTTTTTCTTTCTTTCTTTCCATATACATTTCCCATCCGTTTCTTTCTTTCTTTCTTTCTCTCTCTATCTTTCTCTCTTTCTTTCTTCTGTTCTTTCTTTCTCTCTCTTTCTTTTTCTTTCTTTCTTTCTCTCTATCTTTCTTTCTTTCTTTCTTCTTTCTTTTTTTCTTTCTTTCTTTCTCTCTATCTTTCTTTCTTTCTTTCCATATACATTTCCCATCCGTTTCTCTCTTTCTTTCTTCTGTTCTTTCTTTCTCTCTCTTTATTTTTCTTTCTTTCTTTCTCTCTATCTTTCTTTCTTTCTTTCCATATACATTTCCCATCCGTTTCTTTCTTTCTCTCTCTATCTTTCTCTCTTTCTTTCTTCTGTTCTTTCTTTCTCTCTCTTTATTTTTCTCTTTCTTTCTCTCTTTCTTTCTTCTGTTCTTTCTTTCTCTCTCTTTCTTTTTCTTTCTCTTTCTTTCTTTCTTTATTTCTTCTTTCTTTCTTTCTTTCTTCTTTCTCTATCTTTCTCTCTTTCTTCTGTTCTTTCTTCTTTCTCTCTCTTTCTCTCTTTCTTTCTTCTGTTCTTTCTTTCTCTCTCTTTCCTTTTCTTTCTCTCTCTATCTTTCTCTCTCTTTCTTTCTTTCTTTCTTCCGTTGTTTCATTCCATATACATTCCCCACTGTTTTCTCTTTCTATCTTCTTTCCTTTCTTTCTTTCACCTCTTTTCCTTCAACACATACTTATTCACTTTCACTGAATCTGTTTATTCAGATTTATCCTGGTTCCTTTCTTTCATCCCCATTAATTTTTTTCTACCCTCTTTCTCCTCTTGTCTACTTCTTTCTTTGGTCTTCTGCTCTTTTCTTTCATCAACATCAACACCTCCAGCCATCCATTCATCTCCAACCATTTCTCCCTTTCTTACTTCCTTTCCTTCTTTCCTGTTTTGCCTTTTTCTTTACGTAGTCACCATCACTGAATCTGTTTATCCAGCCATCCCTTCTTCCTTCACCCAGAAATCACCCCCCACCCCACCGACACACACACGACACACGCGTAAACAGTCCTGAGGCGTCCTCCTGTTACTCGTGCTCTGACTGATTTGGCAACATAGTAGTGAAACCTGAAACACGTAACTGCTCTGTATACGCGAGATGAAAGACACCGGGTCTCTGTGATTGACAGGGGAGACAGGAAGGACGTCTGTCCCACCCAGACAGCGGGACGGCTGTATTCTTGGACCACCATCTTGATATTTTTAGGGTTTAGTGCGCTCCCTCTGAACACACTTCTGAAGTGACGGCTCTCACCACATACACACTCGACTTGTCCGGAAGTCCTAAGCGGCCGTGTGTTATTGGGTTTTTTTCCCTGTCTTTGTTTTCTCGCGATCGCTGCGTAACCAAAAGCCGTTTCCTCACGACGTCATTTTCCACAACGTAATAATTTTGTCTTTAATCGTGTTAAATGAGATCTTTAACATCACGTCCATCCCGCTATCTTTTCTTCTCGTGCTTGTTTTACAGAGTACGAGATCGTGGCTCCGTATGAGGTGGACCGTCACGGCCGCTACGTCTCCCACGCCGTCGCTCATCACTGTCGCAGGAGGAAGCGCTCACCGGAGGATCACGGGATTGACCCCGCCCCCACGGCGCACTTCCGGCTCCGCGGCCTCGGACAGGACTTCCACATGGAGCTGCGTCCGTCCGGCGGTCTCGTTGCGCCGGGATTTACCGTCCAGACTCTGAGCGGAAACGGTACCGAGAAGCTGGAGACCTTCCCGGGAGAGGATTTCTGCTTCTATCAAGGCTCTGTGAGGTCAAAGGTCAACTCTAGAGTGGCGCTATCCACGTGCGCCGGGATGGTGAGTCAGGTGGCTGTAGATTAGTCATCATTTTGTCGGTTTTTTTCAGCTGTCCCTCTCTCTCTCTCTCTCTCATCTGTGTGTGTGAGAGAGAGAGAAACAAAGAAAGAAAGGCTGCTGAGAGAGTGACAAAAATGTGCCGTCAGATTTCTCATGACTTTTTCACCAAATTCCTTGAAACCACATAAATTCAGGGTCAGCGAATGTTTACTGGAGGACAGAGAATCCTCTGTGAATCCCTAAAGACACTGAGTTTCCCCGGACTTTCCCTTTCCAAGTCCTGAGCGAGGACGTGAAGAGTTTGTCGTGATGTTGGTCGTCACTGGACGCGAGAAGGTCACGGTTTAAGATGCATTTTCCATGTGTCCGTCACAAACTTCTTCCTCTATTTCACGACCACTCGTCACTCTGCACGTACAGACTTCGCTAGCGTTAGCACAGATTAGCGCTGTCGTGGAAACATGTAAAAGGAATACTAGCATGCTACTGTGTTAGCTAAGACATCCACGAGGAGACTGGAACGTGCGCTCGCTGTATCATCGTGTATTCGTTTCGCACATTTCTGTCGCGTCTTCCGGAAAAATCCAGCCTTGGTCACGTTATGGACAATTTAAAGAGCCTTGGCCTGTGTTTTAGACAAGGAGGCGTGGCCTTTGTGCTGCATTCGATTTACCTCAGGAGCAGGAAGTCGGAGTCTGGAATGATGTCTTTTTCGACTTGTAGTGGAAAAACATGGATGCCTCTATGTTAGCATAGTTCGCTAATATCTGCTGAGGTAATCCTGTGAAAACAGAAACATCGTCACTGATCTGAAATAGCGCAGCTAGCATCACACACCGTAAACAAACTGCTGCTCAACTCGGTGTATATTAACCTGAGAAGAATTTTGGGGGGTGGGGTTTCTTTAGCGTAGTTAGCATTACGGTAGTAGTGTATGATGATAACTTAGCGTGAGGAATTAGCATGAGGAGTTAGCGGCTTGCTCCAGAGGCTGCACGTGGGGTGACACTGAGACAGGATGTTTGTGAGTGTGTGTGTGTGTGTGTGTGGTGTGGTGTGGATCCCTGTCCGGTTCTGTATTTACAACCGCTATTTACGCCTGTCTGTGTAATCTGAAGATGGGTGTGTACACACTCTCTCACACACACACACACACACACATATACAGGTCATGCTAACACATGCTAATGATACATTTAAACTTAATATATATAAACTCGTGTGTGTGTGTGTGTGTGTGTGTGTGTGTGTGTGTGTAGTCAGGTCTGATCCGCACCCAGGAGGCCGATTACTTCTTGAAGCCGCTCCTCCTGCACCAGTTACAGAACGAGAACTACACCGCAGCACCCGAACACCATCCACACATCCTCTACAGGATCCACACACACATACCGGGACGCTCGGGCGGAGCCAAACGCCGTCGCCGACGTCATGGTCTCCACAGCGACGACGGACCCGGAGCACACCAGAAACAACACTACTGCGGAAGGAGGAAGAAATGTATGTAAGGACATCATTTATTTATGACATTAGTGTTACGTTGTCCTGAATGGCAACAAGAAATGCTCGATTCTGATTGGCTGGATTGCGTGCGTTATTTTAATACGTAACCGTGTCAGAACGTAACCATGGCGATAAGCATAAATGGTGCTTTAGATACTGTTTATTGTTAGATTTGATCCTTCTGTAATCGGGCTCTTCTCGTCTCTCAGATGTGCCGCGACCTCCCGCTGAAGATGTTTACGTTGCTCCTGACGAGTATAAATCAGCGCCGAGAGGAAGGCGAGCGGCGACGCTAAGCGCTAATCCCAGACGCAACGTGGAGACGCTGGTGGTCGTGGATCAGAAGATGATGGAGAATCACGGGCGAGAGAACGTCACCACGTTCGTCCTCACCGTCCTCAACATGGTGATTCTGTCTCTCCATCTGTCCACACGTTCATCCAACCATCAAATTCATCCATTCACCCATATGTCCATCCATTCGTTCATTTGATCATCCATCCATTCATCTGTCCATCAAATTCATCCATTCACCCATATATCCATCCATTCGTTCATTTGATCATCCATTCATCTGTCCATCAAATTCATCCATTCACCCATATATCCATCCATTCGTTCATTTGATCATCCATCCATTCATCTGTCCATCAAATTCATCCATTCACCCATATATCCATCCATTCGTTCATTTGATCATCCATCCATTCATCTGTCCATCAAATTCATCCATTCACCCATATATCCATCCATTCGTTCATTTGATCATCCATCCATTCATCTGTCCATCAAATTCATCCATTCACCCATATATCCATCCATTCTTTCATTCAATCATCCATCCATTCATCTGTCCATCCAGCCAGCCATCCATTCACCCATATATCCCATCCATTCTTTCATTTAATCATCCATTCATTCATCTATCCATCCATCCAGCCAGCCATCCATTCATCCATCTGTCCATCGAGCCAACCATCCATTCATCCATCCATCAAATTCATCCATTCACCCATATATCCATCCATTTGTTCATTCAATAATCCATCCATCTGCCCATCCATCCAGCCATCTATCCTTTTTATCCATTCATCCACCCATCCGTCACCCAACAATCCATTCATTCATCCATCAAATTCATCCATCCATCCCTCCATCTGTCCACCCCAATCCTTCCATATCTCTGTTCCGTGCTTCCATTTGTTCCTTTCTTTCATTACCACATACACCTTCACCAACCACGCCTTGCTGAAACTGTTTGTCTGGTGTATCCATCCATCCGTCTAATCATTCCGCCACCAAATCCATCCATCCATCCAACCATCCCAGCCAGTCTCTGTCCATGTTCATTGTTTCCATTCATGCCTCTTCATCCATCCGTCCGTCCATCATCTCTCTGTTCATTTTTTCTATTAATTCTTTTCTGACTTTTACCACCATATACCATCCTAATAAATCTGTTTGTCCATCCATCCATCCATCCATCCATCCATCCAACTGCAAGTTTTCCAGTTGACTGTCTTTATTCGTTCCTTTCATTTCTTTCTTTCACTCTCCTTGTTTTGTCTTTACGTCTACATATCGTTCCATCTATCCATCTCTCTCCCAATCCTCCAGTCATCTCATTCCCTCCTCTTATTTAATTCTTTCTTTCTTCTCCTGCAGGTCTCCACCCTGTTTAAGGACAGAACGATAGGAGGAGATATTAATGTAGTGATTGTGGGACTGATCCTGCTGAGCGGAGAGCAGGTGAGGATCCTTCTGCATTGTTGTTGTTTTTTTTTAATATATTTTTTTGCCGTTTTATTAAACTTTTTATTCCCTCTCTATCTCTCTCTCCCCTTCTTTCCCCTGGGCTCAGGATGGTTTGGTGATTAGTCATCACGCTGATCACACTCTGAGCAGTTTCTGTCAGTGGCAGTCGGCTCTGGCGGGTCGTGAAGGTCGTCGCCATGATCATGCCATCCTGCTGACGGGGTTGGACATCTGCTCCTGGAAGAACGAGCCGTGTGACACGCTGGGTACAACACACAAAGACGAGCCTTTACTCCCTCCTTTCTTTCCTTCTATTATTCACGTCTCTCTTTCTTTCCTTAGTTATCTCTTTCCGCATTCCTTCTTTCATTGCGTTCCTTCGAATCTTTATTGTTTTGTTTATTTCTTCCTTACTTTGATGTGTTCTTTCTTGCTTTCTTACTGGATTAAGAAATTAAGATATTAATTTCGGTATTACTTTTTCTTTTCTTTTCTTAATTTCTTCCTTATTTCCTTTCTGTAGTTCTTTCTTTGGGTTTTCTTCTTTCTTCTTGCATTCCCCTGATTTGTTTCTTCCTTGCTTCCATTTGCTCTTTCTTTCTTACTAACATTCTTTCTTTCTTTCTTTTTTACTAACTTTCTTTCTTTCTTGTATTTCGTCTTTTATTATTTTTCATACATCCGTTCAGTTATTTATTTATTTATTTATGGATTTCCTTCTTTAGTTTTTTTTTTTTTCTTCTTTTTTACTATAGTTCTTTGTTTGTGGTTTCTTGTTTCATTCTTCTTTTGTTTGTTCCTTCCTTGCTTCCATTTGTTCTTTCTTTCTTTCTTAATAACATTCTTTCTTTCTTGTGTTTCTTCTTTTATTATTCTCCATACATTCAATTCTTTTGTGGGGTTTTTTTTCTTCCTTTCTTCGTTTCTTTCTTTCGTTTTTCCTTTTACTCTCCCTCGTACTCTCACTTCATTTGTTTCTCTGTCATTCTTTACGTTTCCTTCTTTCACTTCCTCATGCTCCTTCTTTCATTATTCTCAATCCTTTCCTTTGATTCTGTATTGTTTTTCTTTCCTCCATTCGTTTCGTTTTCTTTCTCTCTTATTTCCATTCTTCGGTTCCTTCTTTGTGGTTTCGTCTTTCATTCTTTTGTTTGTTTCTTCCTGTACCTGCTTTACCTGAGTGTGAGAACGCCGCTCCTCCAACCTCGAACCTGTAAGCCCTTCAGCCGTATTAGCCTGTTAGCTGTGCTCTTTAGCCACCATGCGGCGGTTCAAAGACCCCTGGGAACGCGGTGATTGGGGGTCGTGGGCTGTGATTAAAACCTCTTTAAAGCCTGTAGTGCATGAGAGGAGGGAGCGAGTGAAGATCTCACGCCTGTGCCAGGTCAGAGCAGAGAAGATTAAAGGCTAGTGATGCGCTTCATTTAGCCTCTCGCTCTCTTCACTCAAGACGTCTCTCGGCGTCCATGTCCGATTGACGGAGCGGGAAAACGGTCTGAATGGCTGACCGTGTGATCTGCACCTCGTTTAGAGCTTTTACAGATCACACAGATTGTGTGTTCGGACACGGAAGAGAAAAACACACGCTTTAATGCCGCTAGTGAAAAACACAGGACGAGCAGAGAAAGTTACAAAAATGTGACGAATTCAAAGAATAGAGACGTAGAGAGATAGTGATCAAGTCACTGACTCAGATTTTTCCCCATAGACATGAAAGACTATCATTTCTTCCCCATGACGATCTTGATGTGTGTGAATGAAAGAAAGAAAGTAAGAACGAAAAGAAAAAAAGAACACAAACAAAAACAAGAAAGAAACAAAGCATTAATTAACCGATACTTTCTTTTTAATGCTTCCTTTTTCTCCTTTTGTTCTTTTTTTCCTTTCATTCTTTCTTTGTGTTCTTCCTGCTTCTTTCCTTCTTTTTTTTAAATTATTAATTAAACGACAAATTTCATTCATTAAAAGAGTTAAGGAAGTAACAAACATTTCTTTTTTTTTCGTGATTTCTTTCTTTCTCTCTTTCGTTCGTTCTTTCTTTCCTTCCTTCCCTTTTTCTTTCTGCTTCTTTCCTTCATTTTTTTAAAAATTATTAATTAATCGACAACTTTCGTTAATTAAAACAGTTAAGGGAAGAACAAACAAATTTATTTTTTGTGATTTCTTTCTCTTTCTTTCCTTCCTTCTGTCTGCTTCCATCCTTCATTTTTTTAAAATAACGAATTAAACGACAAATAGTTCAAAAAGAACATTTCTTTTTTGTGATTCTTTCTTTCTTTCTTCCTTTAATCGAAGTGAAGGTCCTACTTCTACACTTATATTGGTAATCTGATATGTAATCTGCACTAATTTATATCCAATTTTTGTTGCTGAAACTCTAAGGAGACGTTCCTTTAACACTTATGGAAGGAGTCTCCAGTGTCAGTGCTAAACGCTCCAGAAGTATGAGATGTCGTTCTTTAAATCGGTCAAATGTGGGTTTGTTGGTAAACCGCAGTGGTTTTAAGAGGAATAAAACTTCTAGGAGTGGGGGATGGGGGGGTGCTGTTTTAACGATCCCGATCCTGATGTCCCTCCAGGTTTGGCGCCGATCAGTGGGATGTGTAGTAAATACCGAAGCTGCACCGTTAACGAGGACACGGGACTCGGACTTGCCTTCACCATCGCTCACGAGTCAGGCCACAAGTAAGAGCAATTCCCTCGTCGATTAGCTTATTCATTCATGAATCTCTTCGAAATCAGTTGTATTTTGGTGCTCTCAGTTTTGGAATGGTGCACGATGGTGAAGGAAACGTGTGTAAGAAGTCCACAGGGAACATCATGTCCCCTACATTAGCGGGAGATAACGGACTCTTCTCCTGGTCGTCCTGCAGCCGTCAGTATCTCACGCGCTTTCTCAGGTACCTACACCTTCACCTTCTGAAATGTTCGTATCTATTCTCTTACAGCGTTACGACCGGGGCATCCCACTCATGAAACTGTATACTTTTATACACAGATTTGTTTATATACACATAACACTAGGGCGCACGGTGGCTTAGTGGTTAGCACGTTCGCCTCACACCTCCAGGGTCGGGGGTTCGATTCCCATCGACTCCGTGTGTGCGGAGTTTGCATGTTCTCCCCGTGCTGCGGGGGTAAACCTCCGGGTCCCAGTCCAAAGAGATGCATGGTAGGCTGATTGGCATGTCCAAATTGTCCGTAGTGTATGAATGGGTGTGTGAGTCTGTGCCCTGTGATGGATTGGCACCCTGTCCAGGGTGTACCCCGATGCTCCCTGGGATAGACTCCAGGTTCCCCGTGACGCTGAAAAGGATAAGCGGTATAGAAGATGGATGGATGGACACATAACAATACATAGCTGAAATCTGTTTTTTAAATATATATACTTAAGCACTCATATAAACAGGAGTTAGGAAGAAATTAAAAATAAACCTTACAGTCGTAATACTATAAGATCTAAAGGGACAGCTTGGTCCGAATCGAGAACGCTCGTGCTGTCTCCGGCGTCTAGACGTAGCGTCATCTTTTTAAAGCCGCTATTTACGGAGGTGTCGTGCTGAAACAGAGCCAAGATGGCCGCCGTGCTGATATGATGATGTAATACCAGTTTCAGTTTTCGGGCTTAAAATTAACACACCAGGGTAGTGTGGAATATCAGCTTCCTCACAGACAGGACCGATTTTAGTGAGCGATTTCATTAGCGCCAGTCGCGTCGATGTGTGTGTGTGTGTGTGTGTGCATCCTGTGTTCATCTGCCACACTGTTTATGTGTTATATCAGGTTTCGACCTTGTGAACCGTGTAACGTCGCGCTGTTAGGAAAATAGTGACGGGGTGTGTGATGAAGCAGAGGTGCAGTTAGCGTACGCATAAGTTACTTTCCCGTGTTTCTTAAGTGTTTCGGTCCTCTTACGCCACAGCGTAGATAGTTTTTATCCATTTTTATTTACATTTAATGTTGTGGATGGATTGCTGGACGGATGGACGTGCGGATAGACGTATGAGGAATGGATGTATGGATGATGGATAGAACAGATGGAAGAATGTAAAATGGATGGATACACAGATGGAGAGATGATGGATGAATGGAAAAATGGAAAGTAGGACAGATGGAAGGATGGACGGATACACAGATGGAGAGATGATCCATCGACGGGTGCGTGGATGAATGAATGGATGAACAAATAGAAGGATGGATGGATGGGAAGACAGAAGAATGAATGAAAGAGTGGAGGGAAGTATGTACAGATTTTCTAAATAGAAATAGATGGATGAATGCACAGATGAACAAAGGATGGATAAATGGATGGATGGATTGACAAACAGAGGAATGGTTGAATGCACTGACTCATGGGGGGAAGAATGGAAGGTAGGACAGACGGACGGATGGATAGAAGGAAGGACACACAGATGGACTGATGATGTATCGATGGCTGGATTCATGGATATATGGACGACTGGCTGGATGGACAGGTTGAAGAATGGATGAAAGGCTAGATGGAAGGATGTACAAATTTTGTACAAATGAATGAAAAGATTGGACGGATGAATGGAATCATGGATGGATGGACAAATAGGATAAACAGATAGGCTGGATAGAAGCATGGCCTGAGAGATGGAGAGTTAAATAGATAGATGAATGTATATGGATTGATAGACAGATGGATGAACGTAATTACAAGGCGTTATCCCTGTGTGTCTGTGTGTGTGTGTGTGTGTGTGTGTGTGTGTGTTCCGTCAGCACCGCTCAAGCTACGTGTCTTTCGGACGAACCGAACGCGATGGAGGAATACAAATATCCGGAGAAGCTTCCCGGCGAGCTCTACGACACCGACACTCAGTGCAAATGGCAGTTTGGAGAAAAAGCCAAACTCTGCACACTGAACTTCAAAAAGGCAAGAAAACACACTGTTTCTTTAGCTCATACTTTCAGGACCCCCTACTGCAGACACTATCTTCATAAACCCACTGAACCCAGAGGCTTCGTCCCCAACAGAGTGCTAAAATAAGACACAGCCCTTTGGGATGTATAAGAAAGTGCAAAAAGTGCAGATTTCTCCGTCCTCGCAGACATACGTTCTGAAAATCTAGCTAAATTTACACTGGCGCACTGCCGATGAGAAAGTCTGTACGTCGGCTTAAAAAAAAAAAAAAAAAAAAAACGTCAGACGCCACCACCGAGATCTGTTTTTATTCCGTTATTGTTATTGGCTCGAACACATAATAACTAGAGGAGTAGCACGAGTCCTGCTGGGATTCCGATAATTAAAAAGCTATGACTTTGTTGGTCTTTAGTTGGGTCAACTGGCTGAAGTATGAAGAACAAGATAAGCTGGCTAATGACTTTTTAAACGATTCAGCAAAAGACTTCATGTACTGTATGCTCTTCTAATCTTATTGTCCCTGCTGCTCTCAGCCAATCAGAGCGCACCGGACTGGATTTGTATATTAGGGAAGAGCGATAACATGGTAAAGTTTACGGTTATAAAGAAGATCGCATCTTTCAGTCGCATGCTTTTATACTGATTTTTATTTATTTGTGTGTGTGTGTGTCTCAGGACATCTGTAAGGCTCTGTGGTGTCATCGCACCGGCCGAAAATGCGAGACCAAATTCATGCCGGCGGCCGAGGGCTCCAGCTGTGGCCCCGAGATGGTAAATATCACATTTACACCACGAGAGAGTTCACGTCCAGCTAGTTTTCTGATTGGAACGTCAGCCATTTTTAGGAAACCCACAGGTGAATTTCAATACGAAAAGCTGGAGATTGGGATAAAGCATGTTGGCTCATCAAGAATGGTTGAATGCACTGACTCGTGGGTGGAAGATTGAAGGTAGGACAGACGGATGGATGGGTGGATGAACAAATAGAAGGATGGATGGGCAGACAGAAGAATGAATGAAAGAGTGGATGGAAGTATGTACAGATTTTCTAAATAGAAATAGATGGATGAATGCACAGATGAATAAAGGATGGATGGATGGATTGACAGACAAAGGAATGATTGAATGCACTGACTCATGGGTGGAAGAATGGAAGGTAGGACAGACGGATGGATACTGTTGCGAGGCATAAGCTAGCTAAGAGCTGAGGATAACAACTTGCCCACCTAGCACATAGCCTTTAAATAACTTATATGGACAATGCAAAGATACAGTAACAGTGGAAACAAGACGGAACAATCCAGAATATCAACATTTACCTCAGATGGGTTGGTGAATTATTTAAAAAATTAATTAAAATAGAATCAACTTAATATTCAGCGAGCTAGCACGTAGCTAGTCATGCCATTAAGTCACGACAGATGTTAGCGCTATCCTGAATGGTGATTTGGGTATTGGAGCGATCTCAGATAAGCTAGCTAGCACAATGCCGTTAAGTCGCGTATAATATGGACGATGTAAAGATAAAGCAATCGTGGAAACAAGACAAAACAATCGGGAACATCAACGTTTACCTCAGATGTGTTGGTAAATGATTCAGAAAATGCTCCTGGTGATTAAAATGACACTGTAATTACGCTTGCTAAGTGCTAACTTGGCAGGTTGTTCATGTTCATGGAATCTCGTAAATCTAATGGGGTATTAACAGGTAGCCTAAAAATACAAAAAATACATATCGATTTTTTTTTTATTTTGTAAAAGCAAAACAAGTACAACAAATTTTGCTTATTTCAGAGTTAATCTACATGAATGTGTGTGTGTGTGTGTGTGTTCTCTCAGTGGTGCCGTCGTGGAGCATGTGTGAAGCGCGGTGATGAAGGTCCTCGGCCTGGTTACGGTCACTGGTCCGAGTGGTCCGATTGGTCGAGCTGCTCCAGGACGTGTGAGAGTGGCGTGATGTACCGAGAGAGACAGTGCAATCGCCACGAGTGTGTATTCACACACACACGCGCACAAAAACACTCACTTGACACATAAGTCTGGCTTTCTTTTTAACACTAACACTCTCTCTTTGTCTCATACTCATGACTCCTTTTTGTGTTCGTCACTCTCCTGCTGTCTCTCTCTGCAGGCGTGCGGATGGAGGGAGTGTGTGTGAGGGCGTGTCTCGTGTGTATAAACTGTGTAACACCGTGGACTGTCCTGCGAGTGCGGTGGACTTCAGATCGGCTCAGTGTGCCGAGTTTAACACAAAGCCCTTTCGCAGCTTTTACTACAGATGGAAACCTTACCAGCAATTTAAAGGTATGTGTTGTTTGCATACACACAAACACACCCTAGTGTTTCCTAGTAAAGGCATGTATAATAATGTGTGTATGTGTGTGTTTCTACTGAACGTGCAAAACTGTATGAGCTAAGTGAGTGTTTGCTCTCTCTTCCCAGATCATGATGTGTGCAAGCTCTACTGCGTCGCCGAGGGCTACGACTTCTTCTTTGCGCTTTCCAACAAAGTCCGTGATGGCACACGGTGTACACTGGACAGCAACGATGTGTGCATCGACGGCGTGTGTGAGGTAACGTGTTCTTGCAAACAGTATGAACGTATTATGTAGATATTGTGCAAATATATGGTGGCGTGTTTCCGTCAACTATCGTGTTACTGAATAGTCTAATGCGAAGACAGTAACGAGATGATATCATCCAAAGGCTGGGCTATGGAAAAACAACACACCTTCTGTTTAGCAGTGTTATTCGCTAGCTAAGCATTTATCATGATCACTGAAGCTTTCGCGATTCGCGCCATTCGTTTTGGTAATGTCCAAAATCGCATACTAATACACTATACTAAATAATATGTCAAAATATCACACCACCGCTACATACAGGTCACAAGGGTGATGGTTTTTTTTTTTTTTACATACTATATAGTATAGCAAAGTGTGTGCTGTTCATCTTCATCTATATGCCGACTATGGTGTTTGTGTTTGTTTTGCTATGTCTGGATTAAAAATGTAAAACTGTCTCCTACAGAAAGTGGGTTGTGACCACGAGCTGGGTTCAACAGCCGTACTGGACATGTGTGGTGTCTGCAATGGCAAAAACTCTACCTGTAAACTCTACAAAGGCCGATACACCAAGCAACACTATTCCAATCGTAAGGCCAATACACCAAACAGCATTACACCAAGTGTAATATCAATACATCACAGATGTATACATGAATACATTACACCAATTATAAAGCCAGTACACCAAGCAACTTTACTCCAATTGTAAAACCGATACACCAAACACCATTACTCCAATTACAAAGACAATACACCAAACACCATTACACCAATTACAAAGACAATACACCAAACACCATTACACCATTTGGAAAACCAATACACCAAACACCATTACACCAATAATAAAGACAATTCACCAAACACCATTACACCAATTGCAAAGACAGTACACCAAACACCATTACACCATTTACAAAGACAATTCACCAAACACCATTACACCATTTGTAAAACCAATATACCAAACACCATTACACCAATTATAAAGACAATACACCAAACACCATTACACCAATTGTAAAGACAATACACCAAACACCATTACTCCAATTGTAGACAATTCACCAAACACCATTACTCCAATTGTAGACAATTCACCAAACACCATTACACCAATTGTAAAGACAATACACCAAACACCATTACTCCAATTGTAAAGACAATTCACCAAACACCATTACACCAATTGCAAAGACAGTACACCAAACACCATTACACCAATTGCAAAGACAGTACACCAAACACCATTACACCAATTGCAAAGACAGTACACCAAACACCATTACACCAGTACACCAAACATGATTATTCCCAACAAGCTCAATATGCCTCTAATTTAAGCTCACGAGTATATTATCACACTTCCTTGCTTCTGTTGTGTTTGTCTCTGTGTGTTAGAGTACTATGGAGTGGTCACTATCCCGGCAGGTGCCCGTAGCATTCGTGTGGTGGAGTCAAACTCCTCCAGATCTTTTCTTGCCCTGAGGAATACACACAGGAAATACTATCTAAATGGTCATTGGAAAGTGGACTGGCCTGGACGTTACTCCATTGCGGGATCGGTTTTTGACTACAAACGACCCTATAATGGTCTTGAGGGTCTGACATCCACAGGGCCCACCAGTGAAACTCTGGTGGTAGAGGTAGGGCCCACATTTCTGTCCTCTAGCTGGTTTCAAGCCAATAAACATGTCATTTATATTTTGTATGTCCTGTTTCTAGATCCTGCTGCAGGGTTCGAACCCAGGCGTGCGGTGGGAATACACACTAACCAAAGCCAAGACGGAGAAGGTAACCAAGCCCAAACACAAATACACATGGGCTGTGATTCGCTCCGAGTGCTCTGCTACTTGTGCCGGAGGTAAACACAAACACTTTCCAATGTTTCTCTGCAAACTTTATAAAGGTATTGTTTAGACCTCCGTGTTATAGATGTGCCTTAATTAGGGTCATTTCCTGCACGCTTCCCTAAGTTCCCATCCTGTCAGTGGAAATGAGAAGGGTGGGATCTTGTCCCCTCCTACTTGACCCTATAATTACTCAGTGCCCTGCAGTTAGCGCAAGATTAGTGCCTACATAATAGTGTACTTCGAATATGAGCTTGAAACGATCACAGACAACCAAAGTAATACTAACAAGTTGTTTCTTGTGTCCCTTGTGTATCCTTTATAAAGTTCTAAATAAGTCAAATATAATGTTAATAAATTAGTGTTTAACAATGATTAATATACAGTATTTCGGATGCTTATCAGTGCGTAACGATGTCTGGATGGTAAAGTGCTCTCTTTCTCCGTCTTTTTAGGCGAGATGAAAACGAAGGCGGCGTGTTATAAGGATCAGCGAGTCCAAGTGAACACGTCGTACTGTAACCCCAAATCTCGACCCAAAACCGGTACCATTTCCTGTAACACCCAACCCTGCCCTCCCAGGTAACACCACCGTGATCAACCAGTATAGAAAAGTCAGGGAAATGAAACTCGGGACGTCTAGAAAGTAATGAATCTGTGGAACGTAGGAAGTGCGAACTCAGAAAAACAAGAACCGGCTCAAACAGGAGGGTCCATTTTCCACCAACTTCAAACAATGACTGAAATGGTCACCATGATGTGGGTCGAGCTAAAGCGGTGTAGATTTCTGATTGGTTGAACAGCTTTGTCACATAATAGAGCTGATTTAATGTCTCTAGATATTTTTTTTTTTCTTTTTTCTGGTGGCGACCCACACAATAATCGTTTTACTTTCTCATATATTTCACTCGGTTTTAAATTTCTTCCCAGTGATCCAGCTAAAATGCACCATTTTCAATTCCACATGGCTTCCTGGTAATATGCCCCCTAGATAGGACATACAGTTGTAGAACACACGTATATGTCCAGTATGAGTTTTTATGTGAAGGTCAAGGTCTGATAAAAAGTTTCGCGCTCGCCTTAAAGTATTGGCACCCAGAGCGTCATTTGTGTCAGTTAAAACAAAATCGGCGTGTCTCACGCTTTACACTTCACCCTATAACTACTACTACTAATGTCAAATAAGCCATCTTTTCTGGGTATTTTTTTTAAGTAACTTTGTTCAAATAAAAGCAAATTTGTGAAATGTAAATTTCAAGTAAAATGTGAACAGTTATGCCAATCACTAGTCTCCACCCCAAATCTTTGCTCCTCCTACTTTCACAGATACTATTATGTGACTTATGTGGGAATAAATATCTAACACAATGAATTTCTCTCACTCTCACACGCGCACACACACACGCACACACACACACACACACACACACACACACACGTACACGTATTCCCCATACCCAAAATCTGAGGAAGTCCTGTATTTTTACACATTACATCATGGAAATAAGAACATGATCGAATTTAAGACGCTGACATCAGCATGAGTCTCCTTTACTCGAGAGTGTGTGAGGTGTGAATCCAGAATACACACACTCTGCATTCGGTCAAAGAGCACGAGTGAGTCTCTAGGGCTCTCGGCCTCCTCAGTGTCCTCAGACGAGTGTCTGTAAAAAAAAAAAAAAAAAAAGGACACACAGGATATGATGGTAAAAAATATGTTACTGTAGATGGATGGATAGATAAATAGAGCGAGAGACAGACAGATGGCCAGACATACTGACTGAGCGACAGATAAAGAGACGGACAGATGAACAGAGGAACAGACAGACAGGTGGACAGATTAGCGGATAAAAATATCAACAGACGGACATAAATAGATATAGAGACGGGCAGAAATAAAGAGATGCCGACTGGTTAATGTAGAGAGACAGACAGAATGATAGATTGACAGACAGACAGCTGACAGACAGACACACATCTACAAATGGAGATATTAGATTGACTGACTCGTGATTTGTACACTATTGATCGTATACTGATCTCAAGCTGTCCGTGTGTGTGTGTGTGTGTGTGTGTGTTGACACAGATGGAGTGTAGGAGACTGGGGTGTGTGTAGTCGTACGTGTGGGTCGGGGGAACAGAGTCGACAGGTGCAGTGTGTTCAGATGGCGAGTCACACCCGGGTGAAGGTGCTGAGCGATGAGCAGTGTGTTCAGCCTCCGCCTGTGCGCACACACACCTGTAACACACACTCCTGCCCGCCTACATGGAGCGTCGGCACCTGGACTCAGGTGAGAACACACACACACACACACACTTGTACTGCACTCTTCATACACATATATAACCTTAGGTTATATATGGGCTGAAAGACGCACCCACTGGTCTGTTGTCTAGACCCTCATACATGACGTGTGTGTGTGTGTGTGTTAGTGTTCACGTAAGTGTGGTAAGGGTGTGCAGAGGAGGGCAGTGGTGTGTGTGCGCAGAACTCCGGGATCACGTGACCTCGCTCTCCCAGACAGCGAATGTGTGCTCCTGCCCAAACCACACAGCCTGGAGAACTGCGTACTGAAACCCTGCCCAAGAACACACACCACACACTGGAGCATCACTCACTGGCAACAGGTAAGACGGACGGACGGACGGACGGACGGACAGACAGGTCTCAGACAGCACTACTGATATAACACTAGCAGAATAAACACTTATGAAACCCATGAGAGTGTGAAGTGATTGAACTCATTAGTCGTGTTACTCTTCTCATTAGCTGTGTGTGTGTGTGTGTGTGAGCGCAGTGTTCAGTGACGTGCGGTGCAGGTGTTCAGCTTCGCTCTCTGCAGTGTGTAGAGAAGGACATGACAGGGAAACAGAGAACGCTGACCGAGAAGAAGTGCCAACACACACCCAAACCATCAGCCGAGCTGCAGAGAGTGTGTGTTCAACCTGACTGCGTCAACACACACCGCTCTCACACACCACAGTGGTACACATCAACCTGGTCTCAGGTACACACACATACACAGTTACACAACTGTACAAAAAAACACTGAGGTTAATATGTTTATGACGGAGTGTGTGTGTGTGTGTGTGTGTGTGTAGTGTACAGTGTCATGTGGTGGTGGTGTCCAGCTCCGCTCTGTTCAGTGTCTCCTCTACAGACGCCCCTCATCCACTTGTTCCCTTCATTTGAAACCGGCTGCGTCTCAAATCTGCAACACCAACTTCTGTCCTCCGCAGCACAGAGGTACACACACACACACACACACGCACATCTTTCTGTCTGTCTCTCTCTCGCGCTCTCTCTCTCTTTGTATCTGATTATGTGTTTATCTGTCAGACATGTTTGAGAATCTGGAGCTACATTTACTCTACTTTTGGTGTGTGTGTGTGTGTGTTATAGACACCGTGTGTAAGGACTCGTACAGTTGGTGTCACCTGGTGCTGCAGCACGGAGTGTGTAACCATCACCTGTACAGGGCGCAGTGCTGTCTCTCCTGCTCAAACACCAACTTCTGATCTGCATCAGCAATGAAATTAAGGATTAGCGTGTTAGCATGTGCGACACACACAGACACACAAACGCACACACACACACACACACACCATGTGTGTCTGTAGAGTATGTGGAGCAGCTCACGTCAGACTGAGACGCAGGGATGTGTGGACAGAGATGGAGAGAGACGGAGAGAGAGATTGCTGCAGTTCGTGTATTCGAAGGGTGCAGCGTGAAGATTTAGGACACGCGCATTTGCTGAGATGGGTGGGATTTGGTTGTGCGAGTGTGTGCCGTGATGCGAGGACTCTGCAATTTTGCCTTTTGCACATAAAATATAAAAGTGACTGTCTGCGTTGTTTTGTTTGTTTTTGTGGAAAATTTTAGGAGAATGTTGAGCTTTGTGCCGTGGACTGACTGAAGAATCGGTTTTACACTGTTTGTATTAAAATGGACGTTTTTTTTTTGTTTTGTTTTTAAAGTAATTAAATAAATGTCATAGTTTGTGTTTAAAGTAAAGGTTAAACATTAAAAGTGTGTCGTTTCACTGAGGCCTTTCCCATGACAATTCAGTCACAATCATCATATGCCTGGGTCAATCTTTGTGAAATCACCTGAGACCTCCTGACTGACCAGCTCAGATTTGCTTCATACTTTCTGGAAATGTTGAGACTATTCCTACTAAATAGTGTGCAAAATGTCAGACTTGTACCTGGATTACTTTCTGAGATACAGAGGCTTTACAAAAAAAAAAAAACGGTGGGGAGGCATAATTTTACTGTTAAAGCGAGAACTACAGAAAAAGTTACAAAGTTCCATAAATCATTACTTTTGAACTACTCATGCTAGACACTTGAAATTTTCAGGGATTGTTGTCTAGTATAAGATGCCTTTAAATTCTGAAACAGAAGGTCCACGGTTGCATATTTGCCAATTTATGCCCTGCTGAATATTGTTAAATAAATAAATAGAATAATTTCTGTGCTTTGGCTCTCTGGATCTCCGCACTAAAGCACATTCGATCTGTGAAGTTTTCACATCTGTTACTCATGTCATAGTACTGTGTTTAGAAACCAGGTGTATGTCTAAAACAAATCAAACTTTATGATTTCTGAGGTGTTCAAAACGAAAATTAAATAGTTTCTCGCCTGTATTTCAAATACATATTGCCCATGTATGGCAAGGTCTACCATGAAAAAAGAATGAAGCCACTTGTTTTAATTAGCAAATACACATAGTAGGAAGTTTGTATCATGGTATCAAATATGCCACAAATGGAAATGCAAAATACAGAGACGTACTACGTACTACTGCTGGTGATTTGCGGTGGATTTACCGTCATCTTTGGTGCTACAATTTTCCAGCTTTATATTCGACATCATTGTTTTTAGACTCACGCAGTCGATCTCTGACCGTTTCTGCACTTTGGATGCCCTCTAGTGACCATTTTATTCCAGTCCAGTTGCAACCCTATTTGTTTTTGCCTCCTGAGCTGTGGATGGGGTGGCAGTAAATTGTTTCCACTCATTATTCATAATTGAGTTGTTTTTATTATTATTATTATTATTATTATGTTAATTTTAATTATATATGATTAAATAATTATATTTATGGCATGGCAGGGTTGTGCTTTCTTGCTAGAAACACTACAAAATACAATATTCATGCTCTACATTTTTGTGTCAGTAATCTAAACAGAATCCAAACTTCGAAAAATTTCTATCTGCCACAGTGTGTAGAAGTGGATTTAACAGATTTACAGATATTTGCTTGGATTGTTGTGTTTACCAGCATAATGGGGTGCAATGCAATTTTTTTAGAAATATGGCGTTATTTTGGAGCTCAGTAAGACAGTGTTTAGGGTTTAGGCCGAACAGTGCATCTCCCATTCGTGTCATGTTAATGATCTTGATATGTATTCTGCAACCAGGGTTGCCATGTTCTGCATATAATGTCAGCGTATTGCAGATAACCGGTATACTTTGAGCTCTGGACGAAGACGTACGCTAAATTCTGTAAACGTAATAAAAATAAGCAATTTAAACCCGACAGTATATTCCAGATATAAAAGAGCAATAATCCATGCATATTATATGATGACTTGATTTGATCAAGTCAAGGTTTACATGAGCTAGTCTTCTTATGTGAAAATTTACATACACTAGTAGGATACGAAGGTTTTACAGTTTTTCCGAATTTACGGAACTTGACCTGACCTGGAAGTAGAGACTTCAATTCGTGAATTTTGGAGTACTTTTGGAGTAGTGGAACTTACTTACTTACTTAGTCAGTATATTAGTTCGTTATTAATATTTGAATTTTTGAGCTCTAGGGGGGGCACAGAGCATCATAATCGTCGTGGTCATCCTCCTCCTCCTCAGCTGTCGATCCAAATCTCACTAGCGATCATAGAGTGTTTATCTTCTTTCTCATAGTATAACTTTTTTAGTTTCTTGAAAAGTGTCGTGGAAATTAGACAACACTCGCAGACTCGTCCTCTGAAGGTAAAAAAATAGAGAAACTGAAAGATGGGATCATCCTTTGGAAACGCAGATATGAAAAGGCGACATACGACTGCAGCATGCAAATCTGGACCGTCCAGATGTTAAAACACAAAACATTCTTTAAGAGTTTAGACCCAATGTCATCGAAACCATCACAGTGGGCAATGGTGTGTTGTTCACCATGATGATGAACCCTACCCTGGCACAGTATTGAAGGTGGGGGAAGATAATGTGGAAGTCAAGTGCATGCACCGAAATGGAGTGAATAAGTTCTTCTGGCCGAGCCCCAGAGATCATATTAACTGGTATCATGATGACCAGATCATGTGACTGATTCCAGAGCCCCTAGCACTGAATAGGCGTTCAGCTGAAATTGATCAGAGGTTCTGGGAGATCATTCTGAGACATCTAGACAAGTGAAATAATGCAACATAAATTGTAAAATGGAGACCGTTTACCCCTCTTAGTTATAACCTAGTAACATAGCATGCCATAAAATAGTAGCAGACAACTGCAGTTTAGATAATGGTCTTTGTTGGACCTTTTTAGTTGTTACTCTTAATTGAGTTCAAATGTGCTTAAACTGTTGTTTATGAACGTTCAAGTGTTTTGACCTATTGTCAATGAGTTTGACTGCATGCCAAATGAAACCATTTTCTTAATTAGAATTGCGGAATAAGGATCTTTGGTCTTGTATGTCACTGGTGTTACTGTGTGTTTTTTTCTGTATCATTAAATAAAACGTGTCATGTTTGACATGATGATAATTTTATATTCATTACATTTTGCTACACTCGAGAGTTCAGATTCCAAGGATTGCATCATTACTTGTTTAACAGTTATTTGTTTATATATATTTTCATTTTTAAAGGAAATTCATGGTTGTGCAACTGAAAAAAACACCATTCAATCACACTTTTAACAAACCATAACAAATCAAAATAAAATAATAATCTTCTGATTTGTTGCATTATCAATGTTATTCTCTACCTCTGACTACATGTGCTGAAGAGATTGAAAAATAATATTTCATAAAGGCCTCTATTAGTAAGGTAACACCAGTGACAAATTGACGGTGCATGTCATCTTTACATAAATGCACAAAAAAGAAAAAAAATCATCACGCTGTCATTTAAGTGTATTCATACAGCCAATGATTTAAGTAATAATGTGGTCAAAGGTTTTGACACATTCTTCCATTCTAAAAGTGCACGTTTCTGTAGAATGACCCACTTCATAAAATTCTAATTCTAAGTTCTTGATGATTTCTACCAGTCAGTGGTAAGGCTGCGTCGATCTTTCGCTCTGCACAATAAAGTGCAAACCACCTACGTGTTAACACTTCAGGGTGAAACTTTTCCACGGGCGTACTCCAGTTTACTTCTTGTCGAGAAAAGCTGAAAAGACTCGCACAGCCCAGCCAGGCGACACCAGATTGTCGTGGAAATCAGACAACACTCGCAGACCCGTCCTCTGACGGTAAAAAGGTTTATTACAGAAAGATGGTTAATACAGGATAGAATAAAACAGGATAGAATAATGAGAGCGCTCTGAAGTGCTTGTGCTAAACCACTACTATATATATGAAACGCAGAGCATGATACACTTCTGTGTAGCGATAAGAAGCGGTTTGAGGCAGTTCAAACAGGCTTTGTTTTAGGATGTTAGATGATGTGCAGACGAACCTTGAACAGAAGAGCATGTTTGTGTCTCTGTAAACATTCTTTACTGATCTCAGTGACATGACATGGCCTTCTTAGGCGTTATCCTCAGATGAACATGAACAGGAACAAAATTATTAGTAAAAAGTAAAAATGAATAATTTCCCTCACAAAAGTTACATTCAATACTTTTGGCACTAATGTAATTCCGTATGGGTCCAAGAAAAATTTCCCTAGGGGCCAATAAAGTATCTTATCTTATAATGTATTTGTCATAAAGTGCTATACGAATCAAATTGAATTGAATATTCAGTTACTCTGCTACGGTATACTATATTTACTGTACGTATCAGTGCAAGAAAGCACATAAATGAATGTCGAGCATGATGAAAATGGGCTTTATGGTTCTGAAAATATTATGTGAAATGGAATATGTGAACATGACTAAACTCCCAAATTATTTGCTTGCACTTATTACAGCCGAGATGACAATATCTACTGACTTTAATACGCTGCAGTGTGATGCACAAGTCCAGTCCAAGTCCGGTTTGTTGACTGGAGCTGGACAAATGTGTTCGGAGAACATTTCATCCCTGCTGAACAAAAAAAACCCCAATAGAAACCACTACAGAAATTTGAATGGATTCCACTACAAATACCATTAAAAACAATAACAAACGTAGTGCGTTTTGGCCATAGTCTATTCGGTTTGTATTGGATCGCGCAATTCCCCGAAACGCAGCAGCAGGCTGAAGTAGAGCAGGATGAAACAGCCGCGTCTTCAGCGTTTCAGGTGAGGTCCTGATTATGAATTATATTTTGGAATTGTAGGGAGGCATCAGCATTAAAGTCAGTCTTTAGGATGTTCAGCAAATACAGTATAACCTTTAAAAGTCAACATACTGGTCATGAGTTTGTTTTGAAAAAATTCTTACATCAAGACACCATAAGATCCTATTCACTCAGTATTAACATTTCCCTCAAAAATAAATGGGATCCAGAGTTTAACTATATGTTTATGTATCTTCATCAATGCATAAAGATGCCGTAGGGCAGGTTGAGGGAGAAGCAGCTGGACTTTCAGGGCTTCAGGTGAGGTCTTAAAATGATACTCCGATTAAACATACACCTGTATGAAGAGTTCATTTGCAAAAACAGATATGTCCATTCTTATGAATATTTAAAAATCATGTTTTTTTATTGCGCATTCCAGGTAATATCAATCAAACCGCAGTTGGGTTGTTTTAATTAAGTGAAAATAAATATAATCCAAGCTTGATTTGTATGAACCTGGAATGCACGATTTAAAAAAATGATTTATGGAAATGAATTAAAATGGTGGGTATCTGTTTTTGCAAATGAACTCTTCATAATCTGTTATGGATTCATTTTAAATGACCAATATACATGTATTGTATGTACCATAGTCTACCTATTTTAATGTTAACTTAGTTAAGTTATTATAACACAGGATGCAAAAGAATAATTTACAGAATAAATGTTGAGACAGACCAGGTTTAAGTTTAGTTTTCTTCTTTAGGAGACAGTCAGTGTGAGTGAGGACGATCCTGAAGCAAGTCAGTGTAGCAGTGTCATGGACATGGGGTGTAAGCCATACCAGCCTGATCCAAAATTCATCGAAGTACAGCAACTTCCAAACAAGATTTTGCGGTTTCAGGTGATCTGGTACAGTCAGTATTCATGGCTTCACTACAGTCCAACACTGAAAAAGGGTTATTTGCTTTGAGTGTGTCAAAGCATACACCATAAAAAAGACCACTTTGGGAAAAAAGAATGACCCTGCCTTCTGCACAAAGGGTTTCAGTAATTGTAGGAATGCCACGGGTAGCTTTAGTAGCCACCAAGCCAGCAAAGCACACCACCCCCAAAAGGTTCACTGGTAGGGCTAGTCAGCACAAGCCAAAACCACCAGAGGAATACTATAGGATGGAATATTTCAAGGTGCTGGACAGTTTGGATGTTCAATTCAAAGAACGGTTTAACCAACCAGACTTGCAGATCTTGAGAAAAGTTGAGAATGTTCTCCTTACTGGGCAAATTGATGATGTCATTGGACAGTATCCAGAGATAAACAGAGATAGTTTGAAGGTTCAGCTGCCAATGTTTCTCTCAAAGAATACCTACATGTCAAGAAGCGAAGCTGCAGATACCGTAAGAGGTATGCCAAGTGACGTAAGAGGCTTATCCGATGAGGTTGAGAAGCTTGTTAGGGTGTTGTTAGTCATCCCTGTGGCCTCAGCTGAAGCAGAACGAAGCGTTAGTGCACTCAAAGGACTGAAAACCTGGCTAAGATCTACCATGTCTTAATAATGTAGCTGTATGTCATGCACATCAAGAGGCCCTTGACCAAGTAGATCTTAAAGATATTTGCCAACAGTCCGTATCTGTCAACGACCGACGTAAGCATCTGTTTGGATTGTTTAAATAGACACCAAGGACTATCATGAAGAATGTTGATGTTGAACGCAAAACGTTTTCTCTCTCTCTCTCTTTTCCGTTAACAAGTAATTTCATAGTTTGCTTTCTTTCAGTCTTTGATCTGTCGCTTTGTATAATCTGTATTTAAATGTAAATACAGATCTTAATGTAAATATAGATGTTATATATTAATAAACCAGTTGGTTGTCAAACATTAAACAGTCCTCTTTTTTTCCGGGGTGGGTGTCCCTACCAATATTGAGACCAAAACTAGATTAGAATTTATGTAAGGGCTTCTACTGCACAAGTACACGATATTTTCACCATAAACTGTTCAAAAAAACAAAAAATTCTACAAAAACGTTTCATTTCACAATGTTTTACGTGTGTCTGCAGAGTAACACCGTCTATAAGAAGTTTAAAAATGGCGGACTCGGTGAGGTTTGTCGCTCCGTGCGCCCCCTAGTGGTCTTCTACGTAAATGAAGCGCCGCTCGGGCCCAGGAGGAGAGTGAAGGAAAGATGGCGGCTGGAGCTGAAGCGGCCAGTAGCGGCGGCCGCAGCAGCTCCTCGGCGGTTCTGGAAGCGACTCTGGACCGCCGGTTTCAGGGAGTTACGAACACGATGGAGTCCATTCAGAGCTTGTCCTCGTGGTGCCTCGAGAATAAGAAACACCACGGGGTCGTAGTGCGCTCCTGGATGAAGTGGCTCAAAAAATGTGAGTTGCTTTGGCTTGCACTGTACACAAACACTAACCGCTCGAGCTCTCTTGTAGCGCGCGTGCGTGTGTTTTTATTGTTTTTTTGGGTGTTTTGAAAGGTCTGTGTTGTGTATTTTACTCATGCAAAACGCAGCCCGTGCTTCGCTTTTGCTTGTGCACTTTTAATTATTATTTTTGCACGTCGGTGTGTAACATTTTTAAACGTGTACACACCAGGAGAGCTGCTAACATGCTATCCAGCTGGTGTTTGGGTTATAGGCCAGGCTTGTAAAATAAGGACACAGCAAGACTGTTGCACATTAATCTCACGGGATCTTGATTTGCATCAAACTTGCAACACCTAATATTAAATGTAATCTTAATTATTTTTTAATTGATTAAATTTTTACAGAGAACACACACACACACACACACACACACACACACCTTCATGCGCAAGGACATACAAAAGTATTAAAATGTTTGTTTCATTTATAATAAAGCTTGATTTATAACATTTATAGATTGACATTCACTATCGCTATATATATATATATATATATATATATATATATATATATATATATATATATATGTATGTGTGTGTGTGTATATAATATATATACACGTGTGTGTATAATGCAGCCAACAAAGCTCTAGGAAGAGAGAAAAGCTACACAAGCGAAATACTGATTGTTTATTTGACTTAATTATTAATTGTTTGTTCAACCCAAACTAAAGTGACTCATCAGGTTTCAGAGCTGATATCCCAGAATGCACCGTTTTCAGAGTGTTTCCCAGATCACAGGGTCTTGGAAGGTTGTGTGGTCAGATGGTAGACAGAAGGTCACATGGTATCAAGTGGCTCTGCATGTGTGCCTGATTGAAATGGACAAATTTGTTTGTGTTAATGTTTTTTTACACTGCTGTGCATTGTGGGATTGATCCCAAAACTGTGCAGAGAAAATCACACTATGTTTCACAACACGCTGTTCGCTGTGGAGTGCAGGATTTATTGGGGTCTCTCTCGTTTTTGTAGCGGCGATCATAGTCGAGTAAGTAATACCGGTGCCCACGAATGTAATGTACGTATTTTTGTGAGTGAATGTAATCACTTTTCAGTTTTAATTGATGTCAAGTGATCGGCGGAATGATGGGATCGGACGTGATCGATGTCACATACATGTGATTAGTTGAGTAACTTGATCGGCTGAGTGATGGGATCTGTTGAGGGACTTGCCTGGTCGTGATTGGTTGAGTGATGTCGTTGGATAAATTATGTGATCAGTTGGACTCCGGTGAGTGACATGATGTGATCGGGTGAGTGACGTGATCGGGTGAGTGACGTGACGTGATCGGGTGAGTGACGTGATCAATTGCGATCAGCCAAGTGTCATAATTGGCCGTGATTGGTCGCGCGATGTGATCAGTTGTAATCTGCTGAATGAATATAATGGTATATAATCAGATGAGTGCTGTGATTGGCTCCGATTAATCGAGTGATCGTTTGAGTGATGTGGAAAACTGAGCACGGTGATCAGCTGTATGAAGTTGAAGGCTGTAATTGGATGTGGCTGAGTGATGTGATCCGCTGGACTCGGTTGAGTGGCGTGATCTGTTGCGCATCGATGTGGCTGGGTTTTGTGATGCGATGTGATAGGTTGAGTTAGGTTGATGTCGTCATTTGAGTAATGCGATGGCTGAGAGTGTGATTGGTCGATGCATGTAAACGATTATCAAGTTTGTTTTTTCCTTTAATAAAAGGAAGTCCTCATTAGCCCCGCCTACTTTTCATCCAGCGGAGAGCAACGAGTGATAATAGTATGATCGTAAGATCAGCGTTAACGTAAATAAAAACGCAATCGGCTTTTCCTGTGGTTTTAGTTACACTCCAAGAAACTATACTAGTGCGTCATGTTTATTTAGCTCGCTAGCTATGTTTCAGTCACACAGCTAGCAGGAGATGAATATTAACCTCTTGTTATAGAAAGTAATAACGCGTTAACGCCGATAGTGCAGTGATTCAGACCTGTCCGGTGTCCCGCCTACAATGTGATTAATGTCATCATGCTTAAAGGCGCACTTACAAATACAATTAATAAAATATTTACAACAATGGATCGATCAATTTGATTACGAAATGGCGTTATAGGTTCTTTTGTATGTAGCATATAGTTTCAAATCCTTCCCAGTCTAACCCCTGAAATTCCCTTCCCACGTCTGAGTTGAGTGAAACGCGGTATTAGTATAGCTAGCTAGCTGGCTAGCATAACCTTGAGACGTCATTTAAGAAATGTCACAAAGATTATTCAGTATACGGTTATTTAGCTTCACTACCACAGGTGCCAAATGTCATACTATTCCAAACAAAGTGCACTAGATAGGTTGAATAATGCCGGAAACAATTCTGCTGATGCAACCTTCTCTCTCCGAATATTTCTTTCTTTTGTAGAGATATATATACCGAGAGAGAGAGAGAGAGCGCGCTATATAGTTAAAGGTCCTGTAACAATCCAATGCACAAGGCAAACTGAATGGAGAACTATTATGAAAATAACTAAATGAAAATAAGTCAAAGTTTTGCCCTGACCCTATGTTATGATGCTTAAACTAGCCAGGCTACTGTAATTTACACAGTACTGTTTGAATTGTTGCTATTGTAACTGAACGGGGCTTCAGATGCCTTCATGAAACCAAGATGGATAAAAATCCGCCAGATTTGTCGAACAGAGTGCTGCAGGGATGATGAGGTATTTTTGTAGGCCAACCCAGAAGTTAGCATCACCCTGGTTCCCTTGACAAAAATCCAGCAGGATTTTTGCATTGGCTTTTGTCAATCTTTTTTAGGATCGATGCCGAAAATAAGCTCTGCGGCCAGCAAACGTTTATAATTCTTACACGTTTTTGTTCATCAAGATGAATTTTGAAGCCTAAAAACAATCGCCAGAAGTAAAAAGTTAATGCTATGAACGAACTACACCACGGTCGCATGCCTTCAACGTCATCGCCGGCAAACTTCCGACAACTCTTTCGTTCTTTATTTTAAAAAAAAAACAAAAAAAACCCACTACAATTGGAAAATACTTAAAATTGATAAATTTGTCGGTTGGAATAGTTTTGCAAGAGTGCGAGTATAAACACGACGACGCTGTAGTAGATGACTTTTCCTGTTCGCCATGATGACGTTCAATATCCCCAACGTCTGTAGTCCCATTTAGCCACTTGTTAGCAACTGTCGTTTTCAAGAGCTGTAAAAGCTTTAAATATATATAAATATATATATATATATTTAGTCGGGTATTACTGATGTATTTTACGTTGTGGAATAAAATGTGAAAATATCTTGAGCTTGTGTTAACCACAGAACTTATTTCAGACAGTACCATAACCAAAAACACATTGACTTCGGGACGATGGAAGCGGAAGTGCTAAAATGCTGACCCGTTTCTGGGTTTTAGGACCCATTCCTGCGGCGCTCTTAGCCCTAGCTTATTGAGTTAGCTTACGTAATGGGATACCTGATCTGAAGAGTCATGAAGGAACATCTGTGAAACAAAACAAATGAAACGTCATTCCAGTATCTCAGCTACATTTTTGTCTACATGTTGGGTGTGCAGACTTTTTCATTTAAACCAAAAAGTTCTACTTTGGTCTCATCCGTCCACAGAACATTTTTCCAATAGCCTTCTGGCTTGTCCATGTGATCTTTAGCAAACTTTCTTTTTCTTTTTGGAGAGCAGTAGCTTTCTCCTTGCAATCCTGCCACGCACACCATTGTTGTTTAGTGTTCTCCTGATGGTGGACTCATGAACATTAACATTAGTCAATTTGAGAGAGGCCTTTAGTTGCTTTGAAGTTACCCTGGGTTCCTTTGTGAACGTCGTGATCTTTGTTGGTCTCCACTCCTGGGAAGGGGAACACTGGTCTTAAATATCCTCCATTTCTACACAATCTGTCTGACTGTGGATTGGTGGAGTCCAAACTCTTTAGAGATGGTTTTGTAAACTTGTCTAGCCTAATGAGCTTCAACAACTCTTTTTCTGAGGATTTCAGAAATCTCCTTTGTTCGTGCCATGATACACGTCCACAAACGTGTTGTGAAGATCAGACTCCGATACATCCCTGTTCTTTAAATAAAACAGATCGCTCACTCGTTCACACGTGATCGTCATCCCATTGGTTGAAAACACCTGATTAATTTCACCTTCAGATGAACTGCTAATCCTTGACGATCGCATACTTTTTCCACTCACCGATATGTAATATTGGATCAGTTTCCTCAGTAAATAAACGACCGAGTATAATATTTTTGTCTCATTTGTATAATTGGGTTCTCTTTGTCTACTTTTAGGACTTCTGAGGATGTTGTAGGTCATATTTATGCAGATATCTAGAAAATTCACAGAAGGGGTGCACAAACTTTCAGGCACAGGGCATCAGAAATATGAAGGGACGTGTATTACTGAGGACATTCAGTAAGTCCCAAGTAAGTTCAAATATGTATCACCTTTAAATTATGTTTTAAGTAAATGATCTATTTATATATTCTTTATTGAAGCGGTCAGCACCCGTTTTACATTAGAATCCAATGGAGTAGACCATGCTTTCAAAAACGCCTTGAGCTTCGTTTGGGACGCTCTCAACTGCATTTTGGAACAGCTTTTATTTTGTTGTTGTTTTTTAACTGGAAAAAAGATGTTGTGTGTGAACACAGCCTAACTTTGTTTCGCAACCAAGCCACGTCAGATAGTTCAGTCAAGGTATCTTTATCTATCGTCAGCTGACTAGCTTCGCTGGCTAACGTAACTTTAATTCAGTACATGAATATCTGTGTAAGTTAGCTAGGTTAACAATGTCTTTAGTTGTATTCCAACCTATAGATTTGTCAGTTTTATCTTTTGCTATGGTATCTCTTGCTATCGAATCCACCAGTATTACACCCTAACAAAAAAAAGTGTGTACTTGATTTGTTCGTTGTTGAAGCTTACCTCAAGCAACTTGCTTATCCGAGTCGATGGTTGTAACGATCATCCCGAGATGCCGGTACAGAGAAATATCCAATCAGCTGTTTTGATTAGCTTGGCGATGAGCCCACAAACACGCGTCCAAGCACCGATTGCTCATTCCTGTTGCCAACTTAGCTATCCGTTTGAGATCAAGCCAACTCTCACCGCCGTTTAAATATTCATTAATTACATTACATTTATTCATTTAGCAGATGCTTTTATCCAAAGCGACTTACAAATGAGAAAATATTCATTGTATATAATATAGAGAAATATTCACTCTATGTCGCATAAAAGCCTTATTACGTTCATTCGGCTTAAGGCTTTCAGCAAAAACCCTTAGGTGGTGAGCCTAAACCTTTCTATGGTAGGGGAAACCCTGGTCGGTCTTGCTGCTGTGCGATAGAGGGTCTTGTTGCTGTGCTGCTGGTGTGGTAGATGGTCTTGCTGCCATTGTATCGGGCCTTGTTTAGTGGTAGAGGGTCTTGCTGCATGCCAGAGGGCCTTGCTGTGTGGTACAGGGTCTTGCGACCATAATTCATGCTATCGCTTCATGGCAGAGGCGTGGTCGACTGTCTTACTGTGTGGTAGGGGCAGGTTTTGCTATGTAGTATAGGGTCTTGCTGTGTGGCAGACAGACTTGCTTCATGGCAACGTGTCTCACTGCGTGCCAGAGGGTCTTGCCGCATTGTAGATGGCAGGGGTTATGTTCTGTGAGAACTTCCTTCAATTTACAGAGATTTAAGAGCAGTGATTGAACATTCTGAAAGCCATTCGTCATTTTGACGTTTACAAAATAAGGCATTCAATTGACGTGCAAGGTATTCCGCCATCAAAACTGTTGTAGCAGCACTTTACCAGCATAAAAATCCCTTTAAAAAAAAAAAACTGTGCGCTTCCATGTTTACGAAATAGACTATGGCAGAATTTTTACAGACGTGTCCGTTGACGTGGCTGATGATTATTCACTGTGACGCAAACTCTGGTAGAGGGCCTTGCTGCCTGTAGACTGCCTTGCTGCATGGTACATGGTCTTCTGGGTAATAAAAGACCTAGCTTTATGGTAGATGGCTTTGCAGTGTGACAGTGGGCCTTGCATCAAGGTGGAGTGTCTTGCTCTGTGGAGGAGGCTCTTAATGGTAGAGGGCCTCTCTGTGTGGCAGAAGGGCTTGGACCAAGCTTCATGGAATACTTTGCTGTGCGTTTGGTGCATGTTTTAGAGGAAGGGTGTTTCTGCATGGCTATTGTGGTTGCTGGTGTTTTGAAGCAGTTCTGGTGCTGCATGGTTGAGATGTTTTTGAGAGAGTGCTTTGGCACTTGTTTTGGTACTTGTTTTGTCTAGAGACTTGCTCCCTGGTGTAGAGTTTTGCTGCATGGTAGATGCCCTTGCTTCATGATTGAGTTTCTTGTGTCGCAGAGGGCCTTGCTTCATGGCGGAGGCTCTTGCCGTGTGGTAGAGGGCCTTGCTTCATGGCGGAGGCTGTTGCCGTATGGTAGAGGGTCTTGATTCATGGCGGAGGCTCTTGCTGTGTGGTAGAGGGCCTTGCCGTGTGGTACAGGGCCTTGCCTAATCTTGGAGGCTCTTGCTGTGTGGTGGAGAGCCTTCATGTGTGGCAGAGGGCCTTGCAGCCATGGTTGAGAAGCTTCCAGCAGTGTTAAAGGGCATTGTAACGATGGCCTACGATCATGCTGCTGTATGTTTTAGAGCAACGGTGGTGCTGCCTGGCTGATGCTGTTGATGGTTTGAAGCAAGTGTGGTGATGCCTTGTTGAGAGGTGTATCAGGGTTTTTTGGGATTTTTGTTTTGAGAAGCAAGTGTCCATGTTTAAGGGTGTTTATACATGTCTAAGCGTATTGCTGCATCTTTTTCTGCTTGTTTGAGGGGATCGGTCTGGTGTGTTTGCAGCATTGCTACGGGTACATGTTGCACTGTGTGTTTTTACTATTATTCGGTCATTTTATTCAGTCGCAGTCTGATGATTTTTTTTTTTTTTTTTATGTTCGATTAGACCATAAACCGATTTTTAATTATTAATGAAAACCCTCTATATACATAACAACGGCGGCTACAATTCCACACCTACCTGTAAAATGACTGCTTTATTTATCAGAACATGTGGTGCTAACATCTTTCTATGATTTGGTTTGTGTCTCTTTAGCGGATGCCAATCACAGGCTGAATCTCTTCTACCTCGCTAATGATGTCATTCAGAACTGCAAGAGGAAAAACGCCATCGCTTACCGCAGCACGTTTGCTGAAATCTTGCCTGGCGCCGCCCTGCTGGTCAAGTATGTGTCTAAGACGGGAAATTTTCTTTGAATGGTTTTGTTGTCTGTGTGATTTAAATAAAAAAAATAAAATAAAAAAAAAAAGTTCTTTTTTTGCGCTAAACGTTCTCGGCTTTGTTTGGCTCCAGGGATGCTAAAGTGCGTAAGTCGGTGGAGAGGATCTTCAACATTTGGCAGGAGCGCAGTGTTTACCCAGAGGAGTTGATCACTGAGCTGAAGGCAAATCTCCAGAAAAAAGAGACGGCGCCCCCTTCAGGTGAATACGTCTCATTGTTCAAACACAAAATAAAGTTATACTATTGAGTGAGACACTCTATTTTTTTATTTTTTTATCCCCCCCCCCCCCCCCTTCAGGCAGGGGCCTCAAGAAGTTTAGTGAAAAGTACTGAACTATACAATGTGCTATTTGTCCCCCCCCATATTTCTTGCTCTTCTTCCAGCTCCAGTTACTCCTAAAGCTGCCCTCAAGTCCAAGATCGTAGCAGAGTTCGCAGTAAGTATCTTGAATTGTATTATCTGACCCCCCCACCTCAAATTTGTCCTTATCTGTTTTCTTTTTACTCCACCTCCCCTCGCTTTAGCCTCAGGCGTTTATCGATCGCCTCACTGCGTACAAGCGCTCGTTAGAGGAGAGCGATCTGAAGGAGAAACAGCTCGCCGCTCTCAGGGTCGACGTCTGCAGCACCGAAGCTCTCAAGCGTCTCAAAGGTTTGTTCGTTTGTCCTTCTGACCGTTAACGTAGCACCGACACTGGAGACTCCTTCCATAACCGTTCAAATAAACATAGAAAGCGGTTGTTTCTACGTTAATGATCGCATCGTGTTTATGCAGCAAAGCAAAACAACGGTCGTTAATAATAACGCACCTCGTGTTTGAAGGAAATCGTGTGACGCTAGAGCCGTTTAAAACCACATCACTCTCTTTATCCCCACAGATAAAGCAGGAGGAAATAAATTCTCAAAGGATTTCGAGGAAGGCAGCACGAAGCTGCAGGAGGTTGTGAAGTTTCTGGAAGGACAGAAGGAGGAAGGACCGGTGCTGCTCGAGGCTCTGGGGAACGCTGACGTTTTTTATGAAATGCAGTACAAAGAGGTCAAAATTGTCGCCAACGTAAGTGTCGTGATGCATAACGATGATTATATAGGACTCGGGTGTTGTCTAAATACCCCTCCCAGTCTGGGGTCAGATAAATATCTTATTGCCTATCTATTAATACTATTAACTACCTATTAAATCGCTTTTTGCTGGACATGTCTCTGCTCAGGCATACAAGACGTTCGCGAACCGTGTTTCGAATCTGAAACGCAAACTGGACGCTCTGAAAGCCACGCTGCCGGACGTCGAGTCTCCAGTTCCCTCGCCCTCGGAGGACGCGCCCTCGCCCTCCGGGTCTGAATCGCCCTTTCACGGATTGGGACGCAGCCAACGGCCGAAAGACGAGAAAGACAACAGAGATGTGGAGGACATGGACATGTCTGATGAGGAGACCGCGAACAACACGAGCGTTATTGGTGAGCGTTCGTTCATTCGATCGTTCATTTATTTATTGCTTTTACATGTTTTTATATCTAGGTTTTTTTTCTTCTTCTCTTCAGTCGAAGACAAAAAAGAAAAAGCGCCTCCGCCGATAGTTTCCAAATCCACCAGTGCAATAGCAGCCAAGTCCCCTACTTTAGCCCCTCCCACAAAAACAACATCCGAGCCCGCAGCCGTTCAGACAACGTCTTCGTCTGCGGTGACCTCGCCCACTACTACTCTGAGCCCCGCCCCTTTAAATCTGGCCAATGTGGATCTGGGAAAGATCAGCTCTATACTGAATAGCATCACTAATGCCATGAAGAACACTGGTGAGCAAAATAAAAACGAAACATCCTTAAATAATTATTTTTCATTATTAGTTTAAAGTGCGTCTGTCCAACTGTACTTTTTTTTTTATTTTTTTTTTATTTATTTTTTTTTTTTATTACTTCACAGGTGTGAGTCCTGTGTCTCGCCCCTCTCCGGGAACTCCCACTACACAACCAAGCCACACCCCCACAGCAAAAGCCACGCCCACTGTCGGAACTGCGGCACCCAATCCGCTGGCCAGCATCCTGTCGAGAGTGGATATTTCGCCAGAAGGAATCCTGAATGCGCTCACAAAGACACACACACACTCTGGTAATGACACGCGCACACACTCTGGTAATGACACGTGCACACACACTCTTTTCACACATTTTTACACACACACATTTAGTGTTTTGTTCATACTCTCTTTTTCCTTCAGGTTTGTCTACTTTGCTTTCCTCCGCCCGTGCTGGTACTCTCACCTCCCCAAACTCTGCCCCCTCTTCTTCCGCCGTCACCACGGCGACGGTAACGGCGACGGTAACGACGGCAACCGCCACTCCAACAACCCTGACCACCCCGAAGACTCCAAAAGCCGCTGAACACAACAGCTTGAATCGTGAGTCGGAGCGAGAGAGAGTGACGGATTGGGAGAGAGACAGAGAGAAAGAGAGGGAGAAAGACCGACAGGAAGTCGCAATGCCGAGCTTAGAGTCAAAAATCAACAACTTCCTGCAAGTGAATCCCGGATTTGCAGGCGTATTCGAGGCGGAAAGTAACAGCCCACTGCTTGTGGGCGGAGACGCCACACCGGTTCGAGACGAAAGGGGCGGGACTCCAACACAGGATGAAATCGTTGACAGCCCTTGCGTTATGGGCCACAAAGCCCACGTTTCCTCGTGGGGCACCGAAGACGACCGGAAGGACAGAGACTACCGGACCCCGTCGGGGAAGAGTGCGGCGAAAAACAAAGAGCAAGAAGTAGGGAAGAGGAGGAGTGAAGCATCCCCTGGCCACGCCCCATCCTCCTCTTCCACTTCGTCTTCCTTCTCTGCGCAGGAAGTGGCCACGAAAGCTAAAACGGAAGGGAGAAGAACGAGTGTAGGAGCTCAGAGAGAAAAAGGCAAGGAGGAAAAAGTAGGGAAGAAAGCAGCAAAGAAACAGGAAGTGATGGGCGGAGACAACGAACGCTATCATCGCATCGAAACCGTGGTTACCGCGGCAGCGGGCGACGAAGCCGGAACCATAGATCCGCTCAGCTACAGCAACCGCATCCAGACAGTCGAGAGCATTCGTGTGATTGGTCGAGGTCCCAGAAGGTCCAGTGGTGCGACCAGAGGGAGTGGGGTGTGGTACGAAGAGGCGGAGTTTATGGAAGCCTCACCTCTGCCTCACCCCGGAAATCACGGCCCTGATGGTTCTGGAGACCACGCCACATCTGCCTCAGCTCATTTGGTAGCTCCCCAGGGGCAATACTCGTCACCACCTCCCCCTCCCTTCTTCCCTCCTTCTCAACCCCTGGCCCCTCCAGTTGTCCCTCCTCCTCACATTGCCCCGCCCACTCAACCCCCCTTGACCCCTTCTAGGGACTTCCCTCCCTCCCCTACTACTACTTCTGTGATGGTGGGTGGCATCCTGGTCCCCATTGACCGAGTTTTGCCCCTCCCACCTGCTAATCTGCGTCCAGAGTCGGTGGCAGCCCATAGGGGCGGGGCTATCACGTCCAACAATTCTAGGGGTAAATTGTCTCACTCCATGCGCCCCATTCATCGCCCGCTATTGCAAAGCCCGACCTCGCCTTCGCCCACCACCCCAACCACACCCACAACCCCTACCCCTTCCAGAGAGCCCCGCCCGCTCTTGCCCTCCCCACCCCGACCCCTTCTTCGCTTGCCTTCACAGAGGCTCCCGTTGCCCCTCCCCCTTCCCCGAGAGCCCTTGTTGCCAGGTGCAAAGCGACCTGGCCACGCCTACAGAGGTGGATCGTTACATGCTCCTAAACGACCGTTTTTGCCTCCTCGCTATTAAGGGTTACAATGCTGTCTGATCATGCTTTTGCTTAGGCCCTGTGCCCTTGCTACTAAGGCCAAAGGTCACATGATATGAGCCTAAACACATGCACACTTAAGCCCCTCCCCCAGCTTGGTTTCCCTCAAAGCCAGTTACTTAGACGAGATGGTGGGATGAACTAGGAGATAAAGGAAGATGAACAGAGAGAGAAAAGGTGGTTATTCTGATCATTTCCACTTATCTTTGTGCAAACGTGTGTGTGTGTGTGTGTGTGTGTTTGTTTGTGTGTGGAAACACACAAAACCAGATTATTCTGAATGATCTAGGTCTGTAATTAAGAATGTAAATAGAAGCTTTCTCTCTTTCCTGTGTGGCTTCTGCATTCCTGCTCTCAAGCTCTATCACTCTCTCTGTAAACACACTTTAACCTCTGCTTCACACTTATATCAAAGATCTGGATTAAACCTGCGTTCACATTAGAAATCGTCACTCCAGGTTTGTGGGCGTGGTCTGTCCAGCTTCTTTTCATTTCCGAAAAAAGAAACATCAGTAGCCAAAAGGTATAAAGTCTGTTGTACGAATTTATACGTTACTTTTGCTTAAAGCTTCTTTCCGTGCTCTGTTTTCTTTCCGGAATTGGAGCGAAACGCAAGCAGATACTAGAGAGTTGAGCATTTGTGGGTGGGGCTTTGTCACTAATGTGAACGCAGGCTTATTGTTGCTCAACGGCAAAGATATACAATCTCAAGTTTCAACTATTACATGAAAGCAGAATTAGTCTAGCAAAAAAAAAAAAAAAAATCTCAATCTTAATGCTTCCTTTTTTTCATACTTCCTGTCTTTTGATTCCTTGGTTAAATTTATTATTATTATTTTTTTTTTAGTTCTCGCGTGTATTATTACTAATAAAAGCCCTGCGTTGAGAAACATGAATGATCGGGGGCTTACAGTTCTTTATCGTAATAATTCTAATGTTTGTTTTTTGGTGTGTGTGTGTGCGGGGGCGAGGTTTTTTTTTTTGTTTTGGTTTTTTTTTTCTTACTTTTGGAGAACAATGTAAATGCGAACTCTGTAACTTTTTGGATTTAAAAAAAAAAAGAATCTGTTTCTGAATCTGTACACAAGCAAGCTACGTGTACGATTTTAAAAGAGAAAAAACAAAACAAGCTATTACAGGCGATTTACGTAACTGAGCTACACCCCTTGTTGCTTGGGGTGAAGAGCGCTGGCGATGCATATTTAGGCTCCACCCCCTTATCAGAGTTTATACAAAATGATGCAAGATTACGGTCTAAACAAACTCTGAACCTTTTCAGCGTATGGCTTAACACTCGTTGCGTGAATAAAAATTGAATGACAGAATCGTGCACGTAGCTCTTTTAAAGGTGAATACCCTTTCCTAGGAATCTGATTGGATGGTAAAAGAAGAGGCACGGTTACACTTTGCATTTTGTCTGTTTCCTGTTCCTTTTCCCTTTTGAGTTACACACACACAAGGTCGTAATTTTCAAAAAAAAAAAAAAAAAAAAACTCCCGAGGCCAAAATTGCTTTTGAATAACGTTTCTGATGCACCCTCGTCCACTTCCTGTTGCCAAGCTCCCTTTTCCTCCTGCCTTGGGGGCTTACTTTTATCTGTCCTGTTAACTTCATGAACATGAAGTCGGTTCGGTATGGAATCGAGTCAACGTCACTGTTGAAGATCGTTACCCAGAAGACATTGCTGCATTGCTGACACTCTCAGACCGGGTTTTATTCCTCCACTTCACGTTCATAGCATCATGCCCTCGCTAGTTACAATAACTACTAGTTAGCATAAAACTCACCACTTCCAACAACGAGTTTAATTCCCTCAAAGAGAGACAGTGAAACTTTGCTTTGCTAGCTGGAATGGTACTTTAGTCTGAAAGAGAGTTAACTAGTTAGCACAAATTTTTAAGTCAGGTTTAATCCTCTATGAAATGAAGAAACGTTGCTAGCTGGACCGTTGACTTCAATCTGCTAGTTAGTATAAAAGCTATACACTGCTAGCTGAAAAGTTACTACATGGACCTTGAGGAAACTTTACTTTGCCAGCTGGAATATTAGTTCAGTCTGCTAGGTAGTTACCATGCCATCTAGCTAGCATGAACAGTTTCCAGATTTTCATTGACGCTAAGATAACTTCGTCAGGTCTAAGACTGCTAGCCACATAGCACAATATTGACACGTGTCTTATTCCTGCGATTCCTTCATCTGTACAATTCGGCACTCTGCTACTTTACTTTGCTAGCCGGTTAGCATGTCAGCTCGTCAGAAAAGGAAGATGCTGAAAAAGTGCGGACTTTTGAGATCGTTATTGCGTAATTCCAAGTGGACGAGGGCGCTCTAAAGGAAACGGTATTGACACGCGGGTCAAAATCGTCCAGTCAGCAATTGTGTGCGTGTGTGTATACAAGCAAATTATTGCTCTCTCTCTCTCTCTATAAAAGAAAAGATTTGATTTTTACTTTAGATAATGTATAAAATACTTCAGATTGAGTGTTTGGAAGAATGTTACTGGTTTCCACCCACACGGAAAGAAATGATCTGTAATTAATGTACATATTGCTAATACTGCTTGTATAAGTAGTGATGTGATTTTTATTTTATTTTATTTTTTTTTTTCCCTTTTGGTTCATAACACGTGAACATTTAAGGAACGTGGTGGTGGTGATATACGGTGTCTTCTTTTGTCCTGAATGCATACACATTTAGATCAACAACTCTCTCTTGAGCAATACGATCACATGACTACGATCCACATGCCAAGGGTTCGTGTATAAACGCATGACCTGGAATGAGGAGCAAAATGGCTGCGTCTCAAACGCTAGACTTCATTTTGGCGATGTTCTCTGACTGTAGGGCTAGCGCCTGTACTTGTTAAGCATCCCCGTGTCCTCCGTTAGTCTTTAGCTGAGTGTATTGCTTCATATAGAAAGCTAATTTCGTATGTTAATCTGTAACTATTAACCAGTCTAGCTAGTTCACCAATCCTTTAGCTGCATCACAAAAGCAACACTCGTGTGTTTAGCATAAACAGCACATACGAGTTTAGCATCCCTGTATTTTCTGTACGTCTTTAGCCGAGTGTATTTATTCACGTAGAACTTTAATGTTATGAGATGCCTTACTCTGCTTGCTAATATGCACGCTAGCTAGTCTGCTATGCTATCTGTACCATAGAGCTAACAATCCTGTTTGGCACCTCTCCGAGTGTGTTCATGCGGTCTGCTAATATCGCATGTTAAGGTGTAGCTAGTAACCAAGCTAGCAGTCATAGGTGTTTAGCGTCTCCGTGTCCTCGGTTTGCCTTTAGCAGAGTGAGTGGATTTATTAGAGATGATTTCTCTCTATTATCATTTTATGAGGCGGTTACAGAAGCTCAAAGGTCTTCAGATCTTTTTTCCCCAACAGTATCTCCATACACTGTCCCAGTATTTACTTGATGAGTAGTATTTACTCAGGCTAGATGAGTAAAATACTGTGTGTTGAGTTTTATTACTCGAATTAGCTTTGACTGACCGAGACCTAGCATCTCTGTCTCAACTGTCAGGATTTAACCAGTCAGGATTTATGTTTTATGTAGAGTGATAATTCATAAAACAATCTTTAGGTCTTCTGAGAATGATCGTTCTTACTTTTACGGCGTTACTGAGAACTATTCCGTGAAGTGTTAGTGTTTTGGGAGACAGCCATTATCGATAAACACAAACGAAACCTGTTCTAAATAGCTGTTGGCTATTTAATACAAGACTACATCTGTACAGTTTTTTGTTGTTGTTTTTTTCCCAAAGCTTTACAAATGATTCTCACTCACACACACACACACACACACGCTCCATCCTACAAGCTAATTCATTACTTTTTTATTTATTTATTTTATTATTTTCGTTTTTCATTATATAAACCTGTATGAGACACATGACCCCAACTGCTCTCAGCATAAACATGAAACACCTTCCACACTGTCGAAACACCACTGTTCAGGTTTCAAGTCAGGACTCCAGTTGTTGTTTTAACTAATCCTTTTTTCTTTCCTTATTTCTTTCTTTTTTTTTGATACACATTTTTTTGGTATATTTCAAAAAGGTCAAATAGAGAACCCTTAAGGGGTCGTTCGTCTCTTTGGGGGTAGATTTTCCCCATCCCTGGTCCTGGAGAAGCACATTTAGTATTTTCTCATGAGGAAACTAGTTTTGTCGAAAACTAAGAAACCTTAACTAGCCAAAGAACCTTTTACTAGAACCCGCTTTCTAAGACGGTAGCGTTCCATTTGCGTCCCATCTTTTCGAGCCACGAAGAGGTCCGTTAAACCGGATTGAAACGCATGCGTCGAGTCGTTTCCAAACCACACAACCTTAACACAGTGTCCATTTCTCTTCTTGTTTGCTTCAGAACCTGAAGGCTGATTATTAGACGTATCGTGTGGGGGGGTTTTTGGCGACAGGACTCGGTTGCGACACGGATGTAAGAGGTCCAGGTTCCAGAACATTCTCTGACCCATTGTTTCTGTCCCTGTAATCTCCTGTATCCATGATAAACGTGTATTAGACAACCGTTATGGCAGTGTGTAAACATTTGACCTTGACTCCGTGGTTATGAAAAACAAAAACAAACAAAAAACAGACTTGTTAGTCTGTCCAGGTGGAAATACTCCGTTACTGAAGTTATTCCACACTCTAATTTCGATGTAACTGTAAAGACCACCTTATTGATTTGGTTTCATGAACACGAATATAAATTCCTGTTTATAGCATTAATTTGAATAACGCGCCATTAATTTGGATCTGACTTGTGCATTGAATACTGTTGAAATACTGCTCAATTAACTTGCTAATTGATTGAATATCCCTTGATTATCCATATGTTAATACACTGGGCACTTATGGAAGGCTTATGAAATCCTAGTGCCTCCTTATTGAACTTATTTATCTTCGAATACTGCCAGTAGTATCAAATAATAATAGATTTTAAGTCCTACAAAGTGCACTGTCTGTCTGACAGGGATTCACTTGGGTCATATTTCTTTCGTGTACATGGATGAGAGCGTCGTCGTGTGTTTTTAAAACTAGCTTTAGCGCGCAGAAATTACCTCAGAGAGAGTTTATGATGTGTTAAATATCTATTGTATGCGCATCGTGTGTGCGTGGTTGACGCGTTCGAATGCGCACACGCAGTTTTTATTTTTCTCGCCTTCTCATTGGTCAAGCCCCTGGAAAAGTACCGACCAATCAGCTGCGTCGTTCGTGGTTTGTTCCGGTAACATGGCGGCGCACAGAGGACGAGAGGGAACGACGTTGTGGGAATAAATACAAAAATAATGTTAATAAATGGTGTTTTTTTATTTTTTTAAATTTTGAGCTTGTAGACATTTTTGAAAAGATGATATTGGCGTTGTGTTTGCGGCGAGCTGTGTGGCACGAGCCCCTGAGGTCGGCGTTGAGGAGCCACAGAGGCTACAGCGAGGTTATAATGATAATTCATTCTGTTTTTCTTTCTTTTCTCCCCCCCCAAATTCTTCACTTCCGCGTTTGAAGTCAGTGTCGTTACAATCCTTAACCTAACTGTCCCGTTCTGCACATATTAGCTGGCGCTGTGAAGTTGTAATTAGCAGCTCGATCAGAACATCCTTCATGATGTGAACATAAACAGGAAGCACCAGATTGCACGTGCAGATTTAAAGGACTGAGTTCCTTCAGTGTTCATCCTGACCAGGAAGACACAAAATGGTGGTGAAAGATAAGTAAATAAATAAATAACTAGCTCCCCTTCCAGCCTGTGCTTAGTGATCAGATAAGTGATGCTCCTGTCTTCATGCAGAACTCTTTTCAGATCACATTTTACTCCAGATTTCAGTCATTTACCTCCTTAACCTGGTTAAGATCAGTGAGGATGCATGACTGGAACTGGTGTGTGTGTGTGTGTGTGTGTGTGTGTGTGTGTGTGTGTGTGTGTGCGCACCTTAGTTTTCAAGCCGTTTATCATGAATAAAAGTCGCTGTGCTCCTTTGTCATCTCCACAGAATGCTTACACAGCGACGATCACACGCCAGACGAGGATGATGTGTGTGTGTGTGTGTGTGTGAGATGGAGCAGGAAACACTTAAACGTGCACTTCTCCTGCAGTCTTTACCAAAAGGAAGTCTTCAGCGGATCCGAAACGACTCGCTTGTTGTTACATGTGTAAGCGTACAGCTCGGTGCATAAGTTTGTCCACCCTTGGGGTCGAAGAATTTCTCTCCTTCTGGCAACACAACGTTGTGTGTTTTCTAGTGTCTGTTCTACATGAGGAGTGATCAAAGTGATCAAATTGTGAGTGTAAAATGTGTCAGAAGTTTCCTGCACGTTCTTCTAATCATTTCTGTTGAGAAATCACCCCCCCCCCCCCCCTTCTAAAATATGGGGTGTACAAACTTTTGCACTTGGCTGTGCTCATGGCCGGACTCTATCCGGAATGTTTCCTTCTCACACACACTCACCGGTGTGTGTCTGTGTGTGAGTGAAAGATCGGGTGTGATTAATATTATTGTTTGTCGTGGTGATGTGCCAGGTCATGTGACCACTTGGAGAAAGAGGCCAGAGCGTCACATCAGTATAAACACTCGAATGCAGCTACTGACTCGTTCCTTAGTTTACAACACACACACACACACACACACACACACACGAAGTGATGAGCTAAGCAAGCAAGTCTGTCACACACACACTTATTAAACAAAGGTTAAGATTTAGTATTATTTTATACTACAGCTCTGTTGAATTCTGGATTCTGATTGGTCAGAAGGTGTTCCACATAAATGGATTAAAAAGTGCAGCTTGTCTTTCTTTAATTTAAAAAAAAAAGGAATAAATTGCTGGGACGTGCTGTTTGAGGGAAGAAATTAATAATAATAATAATAATAATAATAATAATAATAATAATAATAGCAATTCTTCCTGGTCCTGATAAACACTCATGCTGAAACACACACACACACACTAGTATACATTGTGTGGAGGGAAATAAGGAGATATGATTACAGGCTTCTGCCCAAATGTCATCCCCAAAGTGCAAAACAAGCAGCTGTGTGACTTTCACACTACACTATGACCCCCTGTTAAGCCTTGTGTGTGTGCTTTTGGGAATTGGGACACAGCCCAAAGTTGTTGTTTTTCTGTCCACAGTAATGATCTGTGTGTTAAATACTGCATTGTATCATATAAGTGATTTTGTGTGTGTGTGTGTTGCGGTTTTAGGCCTCAGCCTGCCAAACAGAACGACTGCGACTTTTCGAGGCCTTTTCAAAAAGGCCAGACCAGAAAGGGGCGGAGCCCGGACGAGAGTTAAGCATCCGATTGGCCGATGGCAGAACGGTGAAAGGGGTGTCAGGGGTCACGACCCCGTTACAGATCGCTCAGGACACGCGGTGAGTCCGCACACACTGATTTTACTTACTGACAGCCACCTCAGAGTTGTTGTTGTTGTTTTAAAACGGGGCGGGGCTTAATGGTTACTCACTCCGCAGGGTTAAAGGAGCCGTAGTGAGTAGGGTGAGCGGTGCATTGTGGGAGTTATCTCGCCCCCTAGAGGCCGATTGTGAGCTTCAGCTGCTTGGCTTCGACTCCACGGAGGGAAGACAGGTGTGTGTGTGTGCGTAAGTGAGAGTGAGGGATTCCTACAATACATTCCTAACATCTTACAGTGTGTGTATGAATACTGTGTGTGTGTGTGTGTGTAGGTGGTGTGGAGGACAGGTGCGTGTGTGTTAGCAGGTGTGATGGAAACACAGTTTGGTGCTCAGGTGTGTCGTGAAGGCGTTTCAGACACTGGATTGTACTGTGACTACAGACTGGATAACAGGTACACACATGCACACACAGTACAGTCTTTTAGTCACTTTTATTCCGATTGAATTATTTTTATTTCACTTTTTTTATTACAATATATTTCATAATATTACTAAGAAGAATAATAATCATCGTCTCTCTCAGCTCGGTGTGTTTAGACGAAGTGGAGAGGAGGTGCGTGGAGGCGGCGGCGCTAAAACTTCCCATCACGACAGCACGACTAAGCGCTCACCAACTCCGTCAGCTCTTCCAGGTCAGCTGCAGGTCCACGACCTTTAACCTTCCCACTGCTGCACGTTGGATGAAGTTGTGTGATGCGATGTGATCTTTGTGGTAGGACAATGATATGAGGCTGCAATGTGCCGAGGACGAGCTGATGCTTGGAGACGGAGTCAGCGTGTACAGGTGTGTATCTGACACACACACACACACACACACACAGCCTTAACATACACTATCCCTTAATGAAGGCCTAAGGATTTTATCTGTAAATACAGATGTGTGGACAATCCACAACATTAAAAGTAACTCTAAATGGACAAAAAGTATCTGGTAATGCGGGCATCAGAGCACTGCCACCGACACTCATTAATAGATAATAATGCACAAGAATATGAGAGAATAGATGCTGTGCTGCCATCAGGCCACCAGGGGTCAGTATTGAGCGCTCAGATTTCTGCAATTTTAAACGAATATCTCAAAACTCTGTGTGTGGGTGTGTGTGTGTGTGTGTGTGTAGGTGTGGAGTGTGTGTAGGTGTGTGTTCCGGTCCGCTCCTCCCTCACACAAGCTTCCTGCGCTCCTTTAAGATGCTGCAGGTGAGTCGCTGTCCAAAATCCTCAGGGTCCTAAACCCCTCCCGTTCTTGGTTCAAGGCGTTGCTCAGCACTCTTCCGCTGCAGGTTTCTCCCGTGACTTTATCGTCCGATCCCGACGTGGTGGGTGTGCAGAGGATTCTGGGAGTTTCGTTTCCCGGGGAGAGAGAGCGAGAGCGGTGGGAGCACGAGCAGGAAGAGGCGAAGAAACGAGACCATCGACGCATCGGAAAGGTTCGGTCACGATTGAAGAGTGTGTGTGTGTGTGTGTGGGGGGGGTGGTGTTAAAATTCTTGTTTTTGTTTTTATTTTGAAAAATCAGGAGCAGGAGTTGTTCTTCTTTAACGATGTCAGTCCGGGAAGCTGCTTCTTCCTGCCCAAAGGAGCTCATATTTACAACACGCTCACTGATTTTATAAAGGTAACTGCATTTATTTCATTAAAGAGCATTTATACAGTCAGGTAAAAAATATATATATATTTTGTCGATACATGTAAAAACAACGTCTCTTTCCGTCAGAGCGAGTACAGGAGGCGGGGCTTCAGCGAGGTCGTGACCCCAACCCTGTACAGCACGTCGTTATGGCAACGCTCGGGTCACTGGGAGCACTACAGCGAGAACATGTTCACGGTGACGTGCGAGCCTCACACCTTCGCCCTCAAGCCCATGAACTGCCCCGCCCACTGGTGAGGAGGACACGCCCCCCATGATTTTACATCATGTAAACTTACCTGTAAAGTACGAATCGGTATTTGCGGTTATATTGGTTAATTAGACGTGACTAATACATTTTTAAAAATGTAAAAACACGCATTATGGATAAAAAGGTTTTCTGACGTCACAGATGATGAGGATGTTATTAAAAATTTGTTGATGAAACTGTTTATGAAAGTATGAAATATTTCTAGTGAATTCTTTGTTACATTTAAATGTATGTTAATGAGTTAATTGATGTTGCCCCGCCCACTGCAGTGTGATGTACGAGCAGAGAGTGCGGTCCTGGCGGGAGCTGCCACTTCGCTGGGCCGACTTTGGCGCGCTGCACCGCAACGAGCACTCTGGGGCACTAGGGGGCCTAACTAGGGTACGACGCTTCTGTCAGGATGACGCACACATCTTCTGCACACCCGAGCAGGTATGGAACACACACACACATACACACACACACACATACACACACACACACGATAATCTGATATAGCCTGGAATCTGTGAGCGCGTGCTACAGGCACATGTCTCTAAATAACAGAATTAAATTACACTTTATTGACCTCAACTTGACAGTTTTCCAAGTGAAGAAGGCGTGGCCTCTGTTTTTATGCCTGTCAGTCTGAGTGAAGTGGGCGTGGGGTCTGTGTCTGTCAGTCTTAGCGGAGGAGGTGTGGCCTTGGTGTTGAGTCTCGGTGAAGTGGGCGTGGCCTCTGGGTCAGTCAGTCTCTGTGTATTTACATGTCATTTTCTCTCTGCAGTTAGAAGAAGAGATGACGGCCTGTTTGGATTTTGTAAGGAGTGTGTATCGTGTGTTTGGTTTCACATTCCATTGCTTGCTCTCCACTCGCCCCGCCCAGTTTTTGGGAGACTCTGCCCTCTGGGACAACGCAGAACAGGTAACACCTCGATCATACCTGTCAGTCAGAACTTAACCACACAAGCTTCCGAAACCTTAATCTCTCTCTCTCGCTCTCTCTCTCCCTCTCTCTCTCCTCTCTCTCTCTCTCTCTCTCTCTCACGCGCGCTCGCTCTCTCTCTCTCTCTCTCTCTGTGTCGGAGTAGCAGTTGGAGAAGAGTCTGCAGCGTTTTGGCGAGCACTGGGAGCTCAACCCT